>NC_133336.1:200437278-200638593 GCF_042186555.1 Aquarana catesbeiana
GAGGTATACAGAGAAAGGTGGAGAGGTATACAGAGAAAGGTGGAGAGGCATACAGAGAGAGGTGGAGAGGTATACAGAGAGAGGTGGAGAGGTATACAGAGAGAGGTGGAGAGGTATACAGAGAGAGGTATACAGAGAAAGGTGGAGAGGTATACAGAGAGAGGTGGAGAGGTATACAGAGAAAGGTGGAGAGGTATACAGAGAAAGGTGGAGAGGTATACAGAGAAAGGTGGAGAGGTATACAGAGAGAGGTATACAGAGAAAGGTGGAGAGGTATACAGAGAGAGGTGGAGAGGTATACAGAGAGAGGTGGAGAGGTATACAGAGAGAGGTGGAGAGGTATACAGAGAGAGGTGGAGAGGTATACAGAGAGAGGTGGAGAGGTATACAGAGAGAGGTGGAGAGGTATACAGAGAGAGGCGGAGAGGTATACAGAGAGAGGTGGAGAGGCATACAGAGAGAGGTGGAGAGGTATACAGAGAGAGGTGGAGAGGTATACAGAGAGAGGTGGAGAGGTATACAGAGAGAGGTGGAGAGGTATACAGAGAAAGGTGGAGAGGTATACAGAGAAAGGTGGAGAGGCATACAGAGAAAGGTGGAGAGGCATACAGAGAAAGGTGGAGAGGCATACAGAGAAAGGTGGAGAGGCATACAGAGAGAGGTGGAGAGGTATACAGAGAGAGGTGGAGAGGTATACAGAGAGAGGTGGAGAGGTATACAGAGAAAGGTGGAGAGGTATACAGAGAAAGGTGGAGAGGTATACAGAGAGAGGTATACAGAGAAAGGTGGAGAGGTATACAGAGAAAGGTGGAGAGGTATACAGAGAAAGGTGGAGAGGTATACAGAGAGAGGTGGAGAGGTATACAGAGAGAGGTATACAGAGAAAGGTGGAGAGGTATACAGAGAGAGGTGGAGAGGTATACAGAGAGAGGTATACAGAGAAAGGTGGAGAGGTATACAGAGAAAGGTGGAGAGGTATACAGAGAAAGGTGGAGAGTTATACAGAGAGAGGTATACAGAGAAAGGTGGAGATGTATACAGAGAGAGGTGGAGAGGTATACAGAGAGAGGTATACAGAGAAAGGTGGAGAGGTATACAGAGAAAGGTGGAGAGGTATACAGAGAAAGGTGGAGAGTTATACAGAGAGAGGTATACAGAGAAAGGTGGAGATGTATACAGAGAGAGGTGGAGAGGTATACAGAGAGAGGTGGAGAGGTATACAGAGAGAGGTGGAGAGGTATACAGAGAGAGGTGGAGAGGTATACAGAGAGAGGTGGAGAGGTATACAGAGAGAGGTGGAGAGGTATACAGAGAGAGGTGGAGAGGTATACAGAGAAAGGTGGAGAGGTATACAGAGAAAGGTGGAGAGTTATACAGAGAGAGGTATACAGAGAAAGGTGGAGATGTATACAGAGAGAGGTGGAGAGGTATACAGAGAGAGGTGGAGAGGTATACAGAGAGAGGTGGAGAGGTATACAGAGAGAGGTGGAGAGGTATACAGAGAGAGGTGGAGAGGTATACAGAGAGAGGTGGAGAGGTATACAGAGAAAGGTGGAGAGGTATACAGAGAAAGGTGGAGAGGTATACAGAGAGAGGTGGAGAGGTATACAGAGAGAGGTGGAGAGGTATACAGAGAGAGGTGGAGAGGTATACAGAGAGAGGTGGAGAGGTATACAGAGAGAGGTGGAGAGGTATACAGAGAGAGGTGGAGAGGTATACAGAGAAAGGTGGAGAGGTATACAGAGAAAGGTGGAGAGTTATACAGAGAGAGGTATACAGAGAAAGGTGGAGATGTATACAGAGAGAGGTGGAGAGGTATACAGAGAGAGGTGGAGAGGTATACAGAGAGAGGTGGAGAGGTATACAGAGAGAGGTGGAGAGGTATACAGAGAGAGGTGGAGAGGTATACAGAGAGAGGTGGAGAGGTATACAGAGAGAGGTGGAGAGGTATACAGAGAAAGGTGGAGAGGTATACAGAGAGAGGTGGAGAGATATACAGAGAGAGGTGGAGAGGTATACAGAGAGAGGTGGAGAGGTATACAGAGAGAGGTGGAGAGGTATACAGAGAAAGGTGGAGAGGTATACAGAGAGAGGTGGAGAGGTATACAGAGAGAGGTGGAGAGGTATACAGAGAAAGGTGGAGAGGTATACAGAGAGAGGTGGAGAGGTATACAGAGAGAGGTGGAGAGGTAGGTGGAGAGGTATACAGGGAGAGGTATACAGAGAGAAATGAACAGAGAAGATATAATATAAAAGAAGATGGATAGGAAGGGAGAGACCTTCAGGGTGAAAACGTGTGCTCTCTCTGCTCTGTTTGCAGCCTCCTTTTAATTTCACGTTCCCGCCCTCGATTTCCTGCTTCCTGGTCACATGTTTCCTGTGACATCACAAGGTTAATCTGCAGGATGGGAACTAGCCACTACCCTACTTCTTCGTGCTTGTGATCCCTCTAGTGATATAAATATCTATATAGAGGAATCAGGACCTCCTACCACCTGCTGGTGATAAACTCTAGCAGGGCGTCTTAATAGCATCATGGGCCCCTGGGCAAAGTAATGCTCTGGGGCCCCTACAATGGAGACAGCATAGGGAAACAGACATCAAGTAGGTAGGAGGCAGACAAGCGGAGCTTCCCCTTTTGGGTGGAGCTCCGCCTTAACTACATGAACAATCATTCTGTGCAGCAAAGAAACAGTGGGAAAATACTACATACATAAAGTAACAAAGCTGTCCTGTGCATATAATATATCTCCTAGATTGATGCCTCCCCAGCACTATGGCCTCTCTACACCCTTGATATCTCCCCTGCACTCTGACCCTTCTACACCCCAGGACTCTCATCCCGCTACACCCCAGATATCCCCCCAGCACTCTGACCCCTCTACACCCCAGATATCCCCCCAGCACTTAGACCCCTCTATACCCTAGATATTCCCCAGCACTCTGACCCCTCTACACCCCTAGATACCCCCCAGCACTGTTACCATATACCACAAGATACCTCTTGTATTGTGACCCCACTACATTCCTGATACCCCCTACACTGTGGCCTCGCTACATCCCTGATACCTCTAGCACTATAGACACCCAAGCTACTCCAAGCATTGCTTCCCCCCTGTACACCCCAGATCCCCCCTCAGCAGTGTTTTCCCCCATACACCCTTGATATCCCCCAGCACCATTATTCATCCATGTATAGTACCCCCTAGTGGAGATACAGTGCATGTAAACTTTTGGCTATGTGCCCACCTCCAGCACTGGACTTACCTATACCAATCAAGCAGGCAGAAGGAGGGGCGGAGGAGGGAGCATCCCTCCGGGCATTTCAAGCCCTTCAGTGCAAACAGTGCTGGACAGCTGGGCTCACCATGACACCATCCACAATGCTACTTTCGCAGGCGGGCTCTCAGGGCTGCCGACTCAGCAGCTCCCACTCCAGCTCCTACCCCACAGCCTTCGAGTTCTGAGCATTCAATAAAGTAAACGGAGTTTGGGGGTAGGGACTTTTAGGAAGCCAAGGCCTGGTAAGGTCATGTATTTCCATCCCTAGGGACTGTGAATGACAACATGACCTGGTAAGGCCATGGATATCCATCCCATTGACATCTAGAGAAAGGAGTTTATTTACAAGGAGGGTGAGACTTTGTGTGAAGCACGTGGCAGCAAGAAAAATGATTGGGTGAACAAAAAAGGATTTTTATTGAGAGCTAAATTGTAACCATACGTGATTCTAGTAATAAAGGTATAAGGTAACATACATAATGTATCTTGCCATATATCACAGTACATACATACAACACTAATAACAATGGTATACAATAGGTAAGATAGTAACGATAGAATTGGTAGTAATCTCTCATGGAATAACCACACAGAATATCCTAGTTCACCACAAGGGGGTTTGTTTAAAATTAACGATAATTCATACGTATTGCCTGCAGGACCTATGGCATCGCTGGACCTGTGGGGGGAAAATATTGCATGGTAACTTGGGTAGTCTGGGTAATATTGATAAAGACACGGCAACCAGTAGCTCTACGTGTTTCGTGGCTTTTAATGCCACTCGTCAAGAGCAAGCGCGTGTGGAATCGTAAATAGATTATTGTAAAAATGAGCAAAAAGATAAAGAAATATAGGAAGATAAGGTTGGGGTAGAGTGTAGAACCTCCTAAACCAGGGCTTACTTGCTGAGGTTAGATGAGTTGATAGTGTGGTGGTAAGGCACCACATGCGGTCTGGGAGGGATCTCCAAACGAGAGCTGAGGCGGACAGCCCTGCGGGGATAGAAGGGGCGATACCCAGGACAGGCACAGCAACAGGGACCTTCGGGGTGGGAAGTAGACAAATAGTGAGCAGGAGGAGTGGAGGGGGGAAAGAAGGGGGGAAGGGGAGAGGAGGGGAAAGAAGGGAGGGAGGGATAGGAGGGGGAGGGGGGGGAAAGGGGAGGGGAAAAGGACAGTGGGGGAATGGGAGGGGGGGAGAAGAGATCAGGGGTAAAAAAGAGGGTAAAGGGCAAAGAGCCCGTGCTGATGAAGAAAAAACAGACAATGAACACGCGTAGGGGAGGGGCAAGGACAGAGCACGGAGCCTTTCACTCCACTGAGATGAGATGCACAGCTTATCCCTCCTGACAGACAAATTTTGAGGCAAACTTTGGAGACTGTTATCAGATTGGTGCACTCACGCACCTTGCAAATGTGAGTACCCTAATGTGGGGAGCTTTTATTCCAATAAACATTTATAAATGATATCACACTATCCAGTTTTTCTTTTTCTTTATTCCTAACTATGGAGCTGCTGCTGAAAACTGTATCTGGATTCCATCACTGAAGATTAATGCACGCACGTTGGATTTTTTATGAACTGTTTTTATGGACTTTATGTGCCTTTCTTTCAGAAATTGGACTTTAATAACCACGTATCACATCTTGGATTTGATAATCACACTCATTGTGTGGCACTTGGCACTTTGTTGTATTTTTTGCACTTATCACTGTGATATTATTTATATATATTTTTTACACAGTAAATTTCAGATTATATAAATAATTTTTCATTTATTATATATACAATTAGTAGTTTAATCATCGCTACTCTTATATTCTAATATTCTTATCTATCTTATCTTATATATCTAATATTCTAGTATAGTGATTGCATCTTATAATCACTTTAAAAAAAAAAAAAATTATATTATATATATATATATATATATATATATATATATATATATATATATATATATATATATATATATAATTTTTTTTTTTTATATACATATATCCTTTGTGCCTTGCTGTGGCTGGATAAGCCACTTATGCGGTATTTTCAGTATACCTCATATGCATTAATGATCTCCAGATTGACATTTTCACCTTAGCGCAGCGTATCTTTTGTATACATTGTATTGCACGGCATATGAAACGTGTTCTGCGCGGGCAGCTAGGTGATTTCCACATTTGAGGCAATATACCATTGTGGCTCGCAAATATCCCCTTTTAGACAACCAGAGGGCTGCCTGAGTTGGGGTGGAGAGAGAGAGTTACACAGGTGTGTAATGGTGGAAAGTGCAGTGACAGGAGTGAGGGTAAAGGAAGGGTGAAGGCAGGGAGTGAGACCGTGGAAAGTGAGGGTGATAGAGCCAAATTAGTGGTGATAATCCAAACGTTACCTCGTGAGAATGAGGAACCCAACATGGGAACCAGAAGGAACAAAAAAGCGTGGAGACCAGTGTGTGAAGAGTCCCGAAAGCCGGACCCCCAGGGAACGCCTCTAAATAGGCCAACCGCGGGAAGGTTCACCAATGTCATGCCGTGTGACAGGGGGAGGGGCGCTATGCACCGGATGGCTGGAACTCCAGTCAACCGACATACAGCTGGTTCCCCTGTTGTCCACGAGTATGGAACAAGCAGCTTGTGCATGATGGCCTCAAAGTGACGCCACACGCACAGCGTAAGGTGCGTGATGTCGACGTGTGTTGATGGTACATGTAGTGATCGAGTATAATATATACTGGGTGATATGATGTAGAGTGGGTATGATAATTAATATTTAGGTATTATAATGATGATGATGTAAGTACTCTTCCGCAGCAACCCAATTCTTCCAGAGAGATGCACTTTATTGACTTCCAACACAGAACAAAGTCCAAAGTCCACAGATGACAAAGAAATCCAACAGAGGAAATATAATTCAGAGACCCATATTATTCAGTCTTCCCATATAATTCAGTCTTCCCAGATAAATTAGCCCCACAGGAGGGAGCCTCCGCTAGGCCAACCCAAACACTCCTTGATCCCATTGTTACCCCCTCAAGTCTAATTACCATCAATAAATATTTCTTCTATGGTCCTTTAAACAATGTACCCTTTGAAATGTTCAATTAGGTTAACAGCCCATACCTCACACCCCTAGGTAGACTTGCATGAGACTAAACCATCAAAGAGTCTTCAGCTGTTAAAATTCAGTTGGACAAATCAACCATTCTGTCATTGTCATTCTGGCCTGGTCAACATTGACTGCATGTGTACATACACACAACAATGTCCCACATAAATCGGTGAACATTACAACATATTACAACAGTACATCCGCCCTCCCAGGCAGCAGAGGGGACGGGGGAGGCCCGCAAGGCATGTCACAGCTCCCGGAGTAAGAGAAAACAGCCAAACGGCAAGGGCAGCCCAACCAAGTCCACCATCAACACTAATCAAACCTGCCAGTTGTCCGAGCATTCAAGCTGCATGGGGCGGGTCAGAGCATCACTGGTGCTCCGGCCCTGCCCCTCCCTGCTGGCTGTGAAGTAATAGGTATCGTTCTGCGCAGCACGGCGCACTGCTGCCAGCCTGCCTTTCCTGTGTATCCATCACTGTCATCATGGGGCCCCCCAATTTTGGAGCAGCGTGGGCTCAAGGACCAGCTGCTTTGGGGAAAGTGCAGGGGCCCCCATTCTGCTGGGGCCCCTGGGCAGTGTCCAGGTGTGCCCACTCATTAAGACAGCCCTGCCCTCTAGTAATTAGGGATTACCCGAACACCACCTGGTTCATTTTGCACCAGAACATACAAACAGACAAAAAATTTGTGCAAACATGCGAACACCTTTAAGGTCAACGGGACACGGACATGAAAAATCAAAAGTGCTCATTTTAAAGGCTTACATGCCAAGTTATTGCCATAAAAAGTGTATGGGGACCCGGGTACTGCCCCAGGGGTATCAATGCAAAAAAAAGTTTTAAAAACGACCGTTTTTTTCAGGAGCAGTGATTACAGTGAAACAATAGAAATAAAATATTCCATTAAATATCGTATATATACACATGATCGGAAATTCAGCCAGCAAAAGACAGATGAGAGCTTTTGGTTGGAAAATGCATACAAGTTGGGCGCCGTGATTGAAGATGGATGGACATCGCAGGACACTTTTCTTTAGTTTTTTTTACTTTGACACATTTTTGGTGAATGGGTAGGGGTACAATGTACCGATAGCTCAGTTTGGCCGGACGGCGGCCAGCTCTAGGAAGGGTTCTGGTCATCCCAAACATCTTCCATTTAAGGATTATGGAGGCCACTGTGCTCTTAGGAACCTTAAGTGCAGCAGAAATTTTTTTGTAACCTTGGCCAGATCTGTGCCTTGCCACAATTCTGTCTCGGAGCTCTTCAGACAGTTCCTTTGACCTCATGATTCTCATTTGCTCTGACATGCACTGTGAGCTGTAAGGTCTTATATAGACAGGTGTGTGGCTTTCCTAATCAAGTCCAATCAGTATAATCAAACACAGCTGGACTCAAATGAAGGTGAAGAACCATCTCAAGGATTATCAGAAGAAATGGACAGCACTTGAGTTAAATATATGAGTGTCAAAGCAAAGGGTCTGAATACTTAGGACCATGTGATATTTCAGTTTTTCTTTTTTAATAAATCTGCAAAAATGTCAACAATTCTGTGTTTTTCTGTCAATATGGGGTGCTGTGTGTACATTAATGAGGAAAAAAATGAACTTAAATAATTTTAGCAAATGGCTGTAATTTAACAAAGAGTGGAAAATTTAAGGGGGTCTGAATACTTTCCGTCCCCACTGTATATACAGACAGTCTAGTATTTATATATATACTCTGCAGCTTCCAGTGTAGCCTATATCTACAGTGAATTCCGTGGTATACTGTTTCTAGTACTGTACTTTTCTGGTGGTGTACACAGTACACAATACAGTGCAGCTGTAGTGCAGTTGCAACTACTTTTCTGGTGGTGTACACATTACACAATACAGTGCAACCATAGTGCAGTTTTGTACTGTGAACACCTACTTTTCTGGTGGTGTACACAGTACACAATATAGTGCAGCCAAAGTGCAGTTGCTACTACTTTTCTGGTGGTGTACACAGTACACAATACAGTGCAACCGTAGTGCAGTTGCTACTACTTTTCACGTGGTGTACACATTACACAATACAGTGCAGCAATAGTGCAGTTGCTACTACTTTTCTGGTGGTGTACACAGTACACAATACAGTACAGTGTGGTGTTGCAAAACAAAATATACATCATCTCCGGAAGGCCACCAAGGAGAGGCAAACGCTCACAGGCCACTAAAAGAGGGCAGGCAGGCTTTGTGTCTACAGCCAACAGTGCTGGTCATGGACATTGGTGCATCCTCTGCAGGTGGCCGTGGGGCATGCTTGTCCTTTTTTTCTGCTGCTGGCCATGTTATTGAGCCAGAACATGCAGAAGAGTTGGTGGAGTGGATAACAAAGCCGTCCTCATCCTCCTCATCCTCTGCCACCCAGGCTCAGAGTAGTTTGCCTTTAAATGCAGCTGCCAAAGTGGCCTATTCCACCGGCTCCTTGTCCACAGTCACTCCTTCCGTAGCCCCACCATCATGCACGGAGGAGTCCCCCGAACTATTTGACAACAGTGCCGGGTACATGCTGATGGAGGATGCACAGCGATTCGAAGGCCCCGATGTTGGTTCCCAGGTTGGGGAAGGGAGTAAAGTTAGCCTAGACAAAGGGGGTGCCCAAAAATAACAAGAAACTGGCAGTCATATTCCCCAGCCACAGCATACTGCCAAGTTTGCTCCAGTGACGAGGAGGGAGGGGATGATGAGGTCACTGACTCTACTTGGGTGCCTGATAGAGGAGGAGGAGGAGGCACAACTCCAACGAGGCAGGATGTCCTCTAGGGGGCAGCTTAAGGGCAGCCACCCTACTGCGTCCCACCGCAGAGCTCTACAGGTGCAAGATGCTGCTGACGCCCCGCTGATTTTTGAAAAGTTCCTTGGTGTGGGCTTTTTTTGACATGTGTGCAGCAGATTGCACCATTGCTGTTTGCAACCTATGTCTGAAGCGGATCAAGCATGGCCAGAACAGCAGCCGCTTGGGCACCACATGCTTGACCAGACATATGACGACCTCCCATGCAGTCCGTTGGCAACAGCACTTGAAAGACCCACATCAAAGAAAAAGGCGGACTTCTCCTTGCTCCTCATCTGGGATCTCCAACCCCACTATACCTCCAGTCCTCTCAAAAACCTGCACTGAGAGGAATGAAGGTATAGCAATAGGTGTCCCAAGTACTTGCAGCCAATCCGCTATCAGTACACCTCCATCTGATTTTAGCAGGCAAATTTCCCTACCTCAGTTGCTAAACCGTAAAAAGTAATTCGGTCCCAGCCATCCACATGCTCAGCGTCTGAATGCTAGCTTGGACAAATTGCTAGCACTGCAATTGCTGCATTTTCAGCTGGTAGACTCTGCCCCCTTTTGTGAATTTGTGAAATGTCAAAAGAGAGAATGAAGCCGCAATTACATATTAGTAAAAACCTGATATTAGTGCCATCATCCCGATGTTATAGAGTTAAAGGGATATAGGGGTGGAGGCGCGAAGGCAGTTGCTGCTACTGCCTGTTCGCGCATGCACCCCCAAAGTTGAGGATTGGGACTATCTCGGCACTTGTTAATAACTTGCAGTTGAAAAGAACATAGAAAATATATACATTTTAATGATTGCAATACAAAATTACAAAATAGTATATACATACAATTTTAAAAATCAGGAATATATACCACACTGAATACAGTAAATGACGGGTGGAACCCGCAAAGTTTCTGTAGAGGGGGGTATACAGGGTTTTTATCTCAACCGGTTTTGCGGTCAAAACCGCTTCTTCAGGAGGAACAGGTCTATAAGGCAATTGAAAATCTTTAATTCGTAAACAATTTAGAAGGTATGCAGCAAACATAGGTAATCACAAAATAACATAATACAGAGGTAATAAGATTGAGAACTGGCTCACCCATTCAAGCAGGTTCAATGGGACAGCAGGACCCAACACAAATTCCCCCACGGCGGACACTCTAGGTTAATAGATGGTAGACAAAATATATAAAAATAAATCATTATGATAAGGAAGCTGGGATGTGGGGGGAGTGCACACCCGGGTGAGAAGGAAGCTAAATTAGGGGGTGACGGGAGTGGGAATAAGGGGGGAGGGGGGGGAACAGGGGGGGATAAGGGGGGTGCATGCACGAACAGGCAGTAGCAGCAACTGCCTTCGCGCCTCCACCCCTATATCCCTTTAATTTGTGGAATGTGCTGTACCTCAGTGGCAGGTTCCAAAATACCATTTCTTTTCACGGAAGGCCATTGCGGCTCTCTACCGGCATGTGGAAGGCAATGTTTTGGCCTCGTTGGACAGGGCGGTCAGCAGTAAGGTGCATATTACCGCTGACTCATGGTCTAGCAGGCATGGGCAGGGACGTTACTTTTCCTTCACGGCGAACTGGGTAACTCTGCTGGCAGCTGGGAAGGATGTAGGACAGGGTTCAGTATTATTGGAGCTTGTTCCGCCACCTTGCCTCCAAAATGCTAGTGGTGATTCTGCCACAGCTCTCTCCTCCATCCCCTCCTCTTCATTCTCCATGGCCTCTTCTGCAGATTTCTCCTCTGAACCAGCGGTGCTCCGTAAGCGTTCAAGGGCCTACGCAAGCACTCAAGCAAAAAGATGCCATGCGGTGCTTGAGTTAGTCTACTTAGGGGACAGGAGCCACACTGGGGCAGAGATTCTGTCAGCTCTGCAGGGGCAGGCTCAGAGGTGGTTGATGCCACACCAGCTTCAGCCAGCAATGGCTGTATGTGACAATGGCACCAACCTTCTCTCCGCCCTCCGACAGGGACACTTGATCCATGTCCCATGTTTTGCACACATCCTGAATTTGGTGGTGCAGCAGTTCTTGAGCAGGTACCCAGGCTTACAGGATCTCCTGAGGCAGGCCAGAAAAGTCTGTGGTAATTTCCGCTGGTCATTCAATGCCAGTGCTCAGCTGGCTGACATTCAAAGGGAATGCAGCCTGCCCACCAACCGCCTCATTTGTGACATGCCCACCAGGTAGAACTCAATGTTGGCAATGCTGCAGTGGCTGCACTCGCAGCAGAGAGCCATCAATGAGTACCTGTGTGAGTATGGCACCAGGAAAGGGTCAGGGGAGCTCGGCTTTTTTTGCCACGCCAGTGGCTACTGATCAAGGATGCATGCACTGTCCTGTTACCATTTGAGGAGGCCACAAGGATGGTGAGTAGCGACAATGCATGCATCAGTGATACAGTCCCTCAGTCAGAGGAAGAGCGGTGGAGAAGGTGGCCGGCTAACCGATGCCTTTAGACATTTTCCGTCCTCAGCGCCAAGGTTTGATCGGTCCAAGCAACCATCGCCAACATTTGCATTACATGGTGCATGAATATCTTTGGGCAAGAGCAGACATGGAGACCTTTCCAACAGACCATCCACTGGGTTACTGGGTCTTGAGGATGGACCAGTGGCCAGAACTTGCTGAATATGCAATTGAGCTACTGGCCTGTCCTGCATCCAGCGTTATTTCTGAACGCGCATTCAGTGCTGCTGGAGGGTTTGTAATGGATCATAGAGTGCCCCTGTCCACAGACTCCGTTGATAGGCTCACATTCATAAAAATGAATTAGTCTTGGATCAGCAGCAGCTATCAAGCACTTGATGCTGATGTAACTGATTGATTTTTGTATGGATGTGGGATCCCTTGAAGACAGCCTATGCTGAGTGACTATCCTATTCATCCTCAATCTTGATGATGCTAGCTTCCAACAATATTTTTGGTTTAGGGCACCACCACCACTGCCTAAGGCTGTCAGGTCACCTAGAGGCTGGGTGACAGATGCACACCGTTGGGATCAGGAGTGCACCACAAGGCAGTGGACCCTACGGCTGACTGCTGTGGATGGGAGTCCGGGTGGTAAGGAAGGCAGGGCCGCTGGGACACCAACACTGATCCCACCGGGGTTAGAGCGTAGGATTCCCTGGGGCGCGGAGTCTAAGAGCCAGCAGGTGTTCACCAGAGCCTCTAGAGGTGAGGATGGACTGGGCTGCAACTGGCTCCAGGTTGCAACCCCCAGGGTCCCCCAGCTCACACCCACAGTAGGCAACAGGAGGATAGGGATAGTAAAGGAATAAGCCAAGGTCAGGGTCACAAGCAGACAAGGACAACAGAGTTCACACCAAGGTTCAGGGTCACAGGCAAACAGGGATAGTCGGGGACACGCCAGAGGTCAGGGTCACGAGCAGACAGGAATAGTAGAGAACACGCCAAGGTCGGTAACAGAAACAAACGTAGAGCACACGGCAGGCAGGAACAGGAAGCCAAACACACAAGGGTTGATCACCAGGGCTGGCCTGCAGTGCAGAGGTTAATATAGAGTTCTCTGATAGGAGCTGGGGTGGAGCCGTGCTAGAGGAGAGTTAATAAAAGCAGTCAGGTGGGAGTCAGCTGGTCTTTAGAGATGAACACATGGAAACAGGTAAGCTGATAGACAACACTATTGCATAACCATGACAGTACCCCCCCTCTTACGAGGCCTCCCCCTTCCCCGCTTGGGACCAGGTTTAGAGGGGAACTTCAAATGAATCTTCCTCAACAGACGAGGTGCAAAGACCTCAGAAGCCTTGACCCACAACCTCTCCTCAGGACCAAACCCCTTCCAATGCACGAGGTACTGGAGAATGCCTCTACAGAGTCGGGAATCCAAAATTTGACTAACCTCGTACTCCTGATCATCCTCAGAGACCGGCACTGTGGTAGAAAGAGGACGAGAGAACTTATTCAGGACTAAATGCTTCAGAAGGGCAACATGGAAGGAGTTAGAGATTTTGAGGCTTTTGGGAATCTGGAGCTTGAAACAAACCGGATTCAGTTTGGAAGTTATGGTGTACGGACCAATGAATCTTGGGGCAAATTTGAGAAAAGGAACCCGGAGTTTGATGTTCCTGGTGGAGAGCCAGACTTTATCTCCTGGCTGAAGAGAAGGCGGCTTACGCCTGCCAGCAAAATTCTTGAATTTGTTGGCAGCTTTCTGGAGGGAATCATGAACGTCAGCCCACATGGAATTGAATGATTCCTGAACAGTAGCCAAGGCTGGAATGTCGGAAGAACAGGTCATAGGAAGAGGGAGTTGAGGATGTTTTCCATAAACAGTGATAAAGGGTGTTTTCTGAGAACTGACGTTGACATGATTATTGTGGGAGAACTCTGCCCACGGGAGTAGTGATGCCCAATCATCGTGATGAGCAGAAGACCAAGGTATGGAGAAAGACCTCCAACTCCTGATTAACCCTCTCAGTCTGGCCATTGGATTGGGGATGGTAAGAAGAGGCAAAATCCAAGGTAATGTTGAGGGATTTGCAAAAGGCTCTCCAAAAACGGGACGTAAATTGAACACCCCTGTCTGAAACGACATGGGAAGGAACACCATGAAGGTGGAAAATCTCTCGTACAAAAATGGGAACCAAGGCAGAGGCAGAAGGGAGACCAGGAAGAGGAACAAAATGAGCCATCTTGGAGAACTGATCGATTACCACCCAAATGGCTGTATTATTCTCCGACAGTGGAAGATCGGTGATAAAATCCATGGCGATGTGAGACCAGGGCTCCTTAGGAATGGGCAAGGGCATGAGAAGACCAGCAGGGGCTTGTGTGAAAGATTTAGACTGAGCACAGACATGACAAGCCTTAACATAATCTTTAACATCCGAGCGGAGGTTAGGCCACCAGTAGAGACGACTGATGAGCAGGAAGGATCGGAGGAACCCAGCATGACCTGCCACCTTGGCATCATGTCCCCAACAAAGGATCTTAGCTCTTAGCTCCGTGGGAACAAAGGTCTTGCCGGGAGGAATTTTTGATTCCAGGGTGGTAGAATGGGCAACAATGCATGAGGTTGGAATGATCGGCTCAGAATCAGGGTGTGGACTTCTCGTTCAAAGTGTCAAATGACCTAGAGAGCGCATCAGCCCGACCGTTGCCGTAACCAGGTTTGTACGTAATTGTGAATTTAAAACGAGAAAAGAAGAGACTCCACCTGGCCTGTCTGGGGTTCAGACGTTTAGCATTCTGTAGGTATTGTAGATTCTTGTGACCAGTAAAGATCGTAATGGAGTGAGGGGAACACTCCAAGAGATGACGCCACTCTTCCAACGCCAATTTAATTGCGAGAAGTTCCCGATCACCAATGCCATAATTTCTCTCTGCCTGAGAAAATTTTTTGGAGAAGAACGCACATGGTTGACGTCTCTTCTCAAAGAACTGAAGAAGCACAGCTCCCACCCCCATTGAAGAAGCGTCTACTTCAATAAAAAAATGGGTCCTCAGGATTTGGTCTCCTCAAGAGAGGTCCAGAAACAAAGGCCTGTTTCAGATCGTCAAATGCAAAGACAGCCTCGGGAGGCCAGTCTTTGGCATTCGCACCCTTCTTGGTTAAAGCGATAATAGGCGCGGCAATGGAAAAGTAAGTCCTTATGAACTGCCTATAATAATTTGTGAAGCCAATAAAGCGCTGTGTGGCCTTAAGGCTAGCAGGAAGGGGCCAGTTGGTAATGGCCGAGACCTTTCCGGGATCCATGCGAAGACCCAAACTAGAAACAAAACATCCCAGAAACAGGACCTCAGGACATTCAAAGGAACACTTCTCCAGCTTGGCATAGAGATTATTCTCTCTAAGGCGCTGAAGTACAGTGCGGACATGGTTCCTGTGAGCAAGCAGATTTTCAGAAAAGATGAGAATGTCATCCAGATAGATGACAACGAACTGGCATAGTAGATCCTTGAAGATTTAATTGACAAAGTTCTGGAACACAGCTGGAGCATTACACAAACCAAAAGGCATAACCAGGTATTCGTAATGCCCGTCCCTAGTGTTAAACGCAGTCTTCCATTCGTCACCTTCCCGTATTCTAATGAGATTGTATGCACCTCTGAGATCCAACTTGGTGAAAATGGAAGCCCCCTTCAACCTGTCAAATAGCTCAGATATTAGAGGTAAGGGGTATCGGTTTTTGATAGTCACTGCATTTAACCCTCGATAGTCGATGCAGGGTCTGAGGGTACCATCCATTTTAGCAACGAAAAAGAACCCTGCTCCTGCAGGCAATGAGGATTTCTGGATGAAACCTCTCTCCAAATTCTCGGCGACATACTCAGACATGGCCTGGGTCTCTGGAATGGACAGAGGGTAGGTACGACCCCTGGGTAGAGTTGCTCCAGGGACAAGGTCAATGGAACAGTCAAAAGATCTGTGGGGAGGAAGCACCTCAGCAGATTTCTTACAGAACACATCCCGGTAATCGCTGTATGCCGAGGGAAGGTCAGACGATATGGATGTGGTAGCAATGGGAAGTCTCCCCTTGGGGACCACCTTGAGAAGACAGGAGGAGAAACATGAAGGACCCCAAGCCAGGATCTGCCCAGAGACCCAGTCCACATGTGGAGAGTGGAGATGTAGCCAAGGAAGGCCTAATACAATGGGGGTAGAGGCCTTGGGTAGAATGAGGAAGGAAATCCACTCCTGGTGGAGTATCCCTACCGACATCCTAATAGGTAGCGTCTGGAAATGGATAGGGCCCCCTGGGAGCACAGTGCCATCAATTGCCGAGACTACCAGTGGTGTAGCGAGGGGAGAAAGGGTAAGCTTCATAGAAGAAGCAGTTCTCCAATCCGTAAAATTGCCGGCAGCCCCGGAGTCCAGATATGCTAGGACCGATTAGGGAGAATGGCCTACATGGAGGAACACCGGAAGAAGAAGACGAGAAGGTGATGTTTCTGGGTCCAATACTCCACCTTCCAAATGTATTAGACCCGAGCGTTTCCCGGACAAAGCGAGCAGGAGTCACGAAAATGACCCTTGCCCCCACAATAAAGACACAAGCCCAGAGTTCTGTGTCTAGCACGTTCTTCGGGGGTTAGTCCGGTCCGGCCCAGCTGCATAGGTTCCTCAGCAGGCAGAGGATGCTCCACAGGGCGACGGGAGAAGAGTTCTGGCTGACTAGGACCTAGGGGGTGCTGGCGTCTTTTCTAGGGACCTCTCCTGGAAACGAACGTCAATCTGATTGCACAAGGAATGTTACATCGTCCAGACCGGCGGGGATGGCTCTTCCTGCTAATTCGTCTTTCACTCGGTCAGAGAGGCCATGTAAAAAGGTTGCGACCAGGGCCTCATTGTTCCAGCTCAATTCAGCTGTGAGGATACGGAACTGAAGCGCATATTGTCCCACTGAACAAGATTCTTGGCGAAGGTGTAAAAGGGCACTAGCCGCTGAAGAAGCCCGAGCCGGCTCCTCGAAAATATTACGAAAAAGCTTCAAGAAGTCAGACAGGCTGGAAACCACCGGGTCATTCTTCTCCCACAGGGGGGCAGCCCAAGCTAAAGCTTCACCAGAGAGGAGGGAAATTATATAAGTTTTGGGGCTGGAGCTCAAAATGAATGGTGCATTGGCTGAGGAAGCCCCTGCAGGCCTTGGAGTCCCCAGAAAAAACGGGACGGAGCTGGCAGTGAATATGAATGTGTGGCTGTGACTGGTGCGATAGGTGCAGCTGCTTGAGGCTGCAGGTTCGGGTTTCCCAAGGAGGCCTGGAGCTGCTCGAAGCGGAAAGCCAGATCCTTAAGGAATCGCATCACCTGAGTCTGATTAGATTCCTGGGCCTCAAGTCTGCGAACGATGCCCTGCAATGGATCGGCTGCAGGAAGCGACACGTCAGCCGGGTCCATGGCTGATCAAACTGTCAGGTCACCTAGAGGCTGGGTGACAGATGCACACCGTTGGGATCAGGAGTGCACCACAAGGCAGTGGACCCTACGGCTGACTGCTGCGGATGGGAGTCCGGGTGGTAAGGAAGGCAGGGCCGCTGGGACACCAACACTGATCCCACCGGGGTTAGAGTGTAGGATTCCCTGGGGGGCGGAGTCTAAGAGCCAGCAGGTGTTCACCAGAGCCTCTAGAGGTGAGGATGGACTGGGCTGCAACTGGCTCCAGGTCGCGACCCCCAGGGTCCCCCAGCTCACACCCACAGTAGGCAAAAGGAGGATAGGGATAGTAAAGGAATAAGCCAAGGTCAGGGCCACAAGCAGACAAGGACAACAGAGTTCACGCCAAGGTTCAGGGTCACCGGAAAACAGGGATAGTCGGGGACATGCCAGAGGTCAGGGTCACGAGCAGACAGGAATAGTAGAGAACATGCCAAGGTGGGTAACAGAAACAAAAGTAGAGCACACGGCAGGCTGGAACAGGAAGCCAAACACACAAGGGTTGATCACCAGGGCTGGCCTGCAGTGCAGAGGTTAATATAGAGTTCTCTGATAGGAGCTGGGGTGGAGCCGTGCTAGAGGAGAGTTAATAAAAGCAGTCAGGTGAGAGTCAGCTGGTCTTTAGAGATGAACACATGGAAACAGGTAAGCTGATAGACAACACTATTGCATAACCATGACAAAGGCCCAATTTGTCTGCCCCTGTTTAACAGGGGCATGTAATTACAATTTTTGAAATAATATTTAACAGCAGGGCCTGTTCCTGTGCACAACAAGAGTATAAATAGAAAAGAAAAATTACCGCGCTAACACAAAATTAATGAAATGTAAAAATAAAAAAAATTAAATAAAAAAGCAGTTCTAAAATTGTGGGATATACACAATCAAACAATCAAATAGGATAGTGGGTAGGTAGGGACTGCGCTGCAAACAAATAAATTATAATGGATCTCTGAGGGATCACATAAATATTAAAAGAAAAAACACAAACATATCCATGTGAAAATAAGAAATATCACAACAAGCACAACAAGAGTAACTGTGAGGGGTTACAGTGTTCTGGTACCACCAACACCTAAGGCCCAATTTTCTGCAGAGTATATAGGGCAGGCCGTATAGTATAAATACTTCTGTTCAGAGTATATAGTGCCTGGGGGCCCCCGAACACCATTTTTTTTTTTTATTTGGGTGCGGGGTTCCCCTTAATATCCATACCAGACCCAAAGAGCCTGGTAATGGGCTGAGGAGGGGGGACCCATGCCATTTTTCTCAATGATTTTCATCTATATTGCCGGGACCCGACAATACATTACAGCCGAAAGCAGTTTTAACCACTTTAAGACCGGGCCTCTTTTTTAGATGTGTTGTTTACAAGTTAAAAACATTTTTTTTGCTAGAAAATTACTTAGAACCCCGAAATATCATAAATTTTTTTCCTAACACCCTATAGAATAAAATGGCGGTCGTTGCAATACTTTCTGTCACACCGTATTTGCACAGCGGTCTTACAAGCACACTTTTTTTTAAAAAAAAATACACCTTTTTGAATCAAAAAATAAGACAACAGTAAAGTTAGCCCAATTTTTTTTTTATATTGTGAAAGATAATGTTACGCCGAGTAAATGGATACCCAACATGTCACGCTTCAAAATTGCTCCGCTCGTGGAATGGCGACAAACTTTTACCCTTAAAAATCTCCATAGGCGACATTTCAAAAAATCTACAGGTTGCATGTTTTGCATTAGAGGAGGTCTAGGGCTAGAATTATTGCTCTCGCTCTACTGATCGCGGCGATACCACACATGTGTGCTTTGAACACTGTTTTCATACATATCACGTATGCGATCGCTTCTGCATATTGTGTCACTTTTATTCCTATTACAAGGAATGTAAACATCCCTTGTAATAGAAAAAAAGCATGACAGGACCTCTTAAATATGAGATTTGGGGTCAAAAAGACCTCAGATCTCATATTTACACTAAAATGCAATAAAAAAAAATACATTTTGTCATTTAAAAAAAAAAGAAAAAAGTCCTTTTAAGAGCTATGGGCGGAAGTGATGTTTTGACGTCGCTTCCGCCCTGCTGTGTCATGGAGATGGGTGGAGGCCAACCTCCCGGCCTCACTCGTCTCCATGCACAGCCACAGGAAGGATCCGATCGCCTCCGCTGCTGCAGACGGCTCCGCTAAGCAGCGGAGGGCACCGGATCATACTCAAAGAGGATCCTGTCCTTGGAAATGTAATACACATCAGAAGTTCACAAATAGGAGGCGCTTGCATCTCTGCATTCGCTCAGTTGCATGAGGGACTCTGGAAACCAAGAGCGAGTCTGCAATAATGCGTCTCACATTCACCAAGGGTGATGATATTCCTAAGAGGCGTTTGTGTGTAAAAAAAGTGCATGCTGAGTAGCCTTGCAGCTTCACCCTGGCCGGAAAACGCACCAAAAATCGCAGAGATCGCCATAAGATGGGAAACCAATCTAACAAAAAGATATTAAAATATGATCATGGTATCAGATCATGGGTGAAAAATGAATGCACGACTACCTAGAAATAACGAGTAATGGATAAGTATGTATATATTCGCTGCTAAGCTGAAAATTAATCATCTGCAAATGAACCCAAAAGCACTCACCTCTTTCTATAGTATTAAAGAGTAGCTGGTGCAGAGCTTACTGTGAGCCTGACTGTGCAGCTAAGGAGTGTTTGGACTTACCCTGTTTATAAGGAGCTGTGTAAAGGTATCCACCCATCCAACCAGGCGTATAAATCAATAGATGGGAGTGTTTAAGGCGGTGATCGTCGTACCTATTAAAATAAATGAGGCCGAACGATCACCTGTTCCTGTCAGAGAGGTATCACATGGGTGATCTCTTGGCTTAAGCGACGTCTGGCGTGACCGTGTCATAAGGCGCGATCACACCAGACGCCGACAGACACAGCAGATGGGTGATCAGTGTTAGTCTGGTGAAAGGAGACAAACACGCATGCCCGGGCGGCACATAGGCCGTCACTAAGCAGGCGGAGGTGCGCTGTAGCCCAAAAATATTGGCCCCGAAGTGCAGGTAAAGCATTAGGGGGCCCCTGTGTGCCGGGGAGTCTCGATGCGTCAGGAGGCCAAGGAGAAACAGTGTCTCTAAAGCACCCACATTGGGTTTAAATAATAAATAAAAAATTAATAAAAAGTTTATTATGTTAAGGGGGCACTCTGATGGGGACACCTGATGTAAAGGGGCACTCCGATGGGGACACCTGATGCAAAGGGGCACTCTAATGGGGACACTTGATGTAAAGAGGCACTCTTATGGGGGCACCTGATGTTAAGAGGCACTCTGATGGGGGCACCTGATGTAAAGAGGCACTCTGATGGGGACACCTAATGTAAAGGAGCACTCTGATGGGCTCACCTGATGTAATGGAGACACCTGATGTAAAGGGGCACTCTGATAATGGCACATAATGTAAGGGGGCACTCTGATGGGAGACATCAGATGTAAGGGGGCCTTCTGATGAAGAAACCTGATGTAAGAGGGTACTCTGACGGGAATACCTGATGTAAGGGGGCACTCTGATGGGGACATCTGATATAAGAGGGTACTCTGATGGTGGCAACTGATTTATGGAGGTAGTCTGATGGGGCACCCAATGTAATGACTTACTGTGGTAGGGGCGTCTGATGTAAGGGGGAACACTATTGGGGACATTTACATTTACTGAGTATTTATGAATATAGTTTTGTGAAATTTTGTTAGAATGGAAAGATAATAAACTATATCCTTATGCTTGGATTACACTGACATTAAAAAAATTGCTGCAAGCCACAAGTAGTGTTCATTGTATTCTGGCAACTGGAAAACCCCCCGTTGTCGGAATACAATGGATTTCCTCATCAACACTGAATGTGTAGATGGGGAAATAAAGCAATTTTGGGTTGAAGGAAAGAAAATTGGTTAATGGATGGCCTGCCTAAAGCTATCCATACACAGCCAGATTTCTCTCAGAGAAAAAAAAAATATTCAATTGAGGTTGAGGCTGTTTGTCCCCCGGTTTTCAGCCATTAACTTTTTTTTTTTTCTTAAAGTCAAAATTACTTTTTTTTTTTACCCCAGATCTCTCAATAAAGAGGACCTGTCATGCTAATTTATATTACAAGGGATGTTTACATTCCTTGTAATAGGAATGAAAATGATCAAAAATAAGTAAAGGGACCATGTAAAAAATAAAATAAAAAGTAAAATAAATAAGAAAAAAAAATTGGTCTTTGGGTGTCAATGACGCCTTCACACTGTAACCCTATGGAGGTACTCTTGATGAAAGCAATAATTGGCCCTGCTGTCAAAAATGAAAATGATATGCACCTGTCAAAAAAGTGTGGAAAAATTGGTCTTTGGGTGTCAATGACGCCTTCACACCACAACCCTATAGAGGTGCTTTTGATGAAAGCAAGAATTGGCCTTGCTGTCAAAAATTGCAATGATATGCACTTGTCAGACAGGTGTGGAAAAATTGGTATTTGGGTGTCGGTGGCGCTTTCACACCGTAACCTTATAGAGCAGGGATATGCAATTAGCGGACCTCCAGCTGTTGCAGAACTACAAGTCCCATGAGGCATAGCAAGGCTATGACAGCCACAAGCATGACACCCAGAGGCAGAGGCATGATGGGACTTGTAGTTTTGCAATAGCTGGAGGTCCACTAATTGCATATGCCTGTTATAGAGGTACTCATGATAAAAGCAATAATTGGCCTTGCTGTCAAAAATTTTAATTATATGCACCTATCAAACATGTGCAGAAAAATTCGTCTTTGGGTGTCAGTAGCGCCTTCACACCCTATAGAGGTGCTCTTTATGAAAACAAGAATTGGCCCTGCTGTCAAGAATTAAAATGATATGTACTTAAAAAACAGGTGTGGAAAAATTGGTCTTTCTTTGGGTGTTAATTGTACCTATGAAACCAGATAACATCTACACCCACAACGCTAGGCAGCCTAGAAGTCCTGCAGGGATTCCACATCCCAAAAACACTTAATCAGCGACATCGGCATCAGGGGCTTCATAGCTGCTGGTAATCCAGGACTGATTCATTTTGATAAATGTCAGACGGTCCACCGAGTCTGTGGACAAACGTGTTCTATTATCAGTAACAAAACCTCCAGCAGCACTAAATGCCTGTTCGGAAAGCACACTTGATGCAGGGCAGCCCAGCCGTTCCATTGCATACTGGGCAAGTTCTGGCCAGGGGTCAATTCTCATGACCCAGTGGATCGTCAACTGCAAAGCTCTCCATCTCTGTTTTCACCCCTAGATAATCGTCCACTGTGTGATGAAGACACTGCCGATGGGATGTGGAAGCTGACAGCCCTGGACAGTGAGGAGACTAAAAAAATTGTGAAATGCATCACTTAGGCGGCCACCTTCTCCACCACTCCTCTCTTGACCAACAGAAGCCTCAAAACTATGTTTTCCACGACACTGTAACTTACCAGAGTTGGGAAAGGCATTCGATAAACTCCCCTTTAAGATGTCCTCAAGAGATTTCATCTTCTTCACTCTATGTGGGGACAGGATGAGTTTTGAGACTTTCCCCTTGTAACGGTGGTCAAGGAGGGTTGCCAACCAATAGTGATCCTTCTCCTTTATGGCACATATTCTTGGGTCCTTTTGCAGGCTTTGAAGCATGAGGGAGCCCATGCACCACAAATTTGCAGAGGCATGAGAAGCAGACTCTTTAGGGTCACTGAGGATTATAGTATCTGGAACTGCCTCCTTCCAGCCACATACTACTCCCAAGGGTTCTGCGGATGGAAAAAGGTCTTTCTCTGCTTCAATGCCTCCCAAACTGCCAGAATCCTCCTCCTCCTCCTCCTCCTCCCTCTCTTCTTGTGTGTTCTGTGGAGTAGGAACAATGGTGTCTGCATAAAGTGGGCCTTGAGAGGAAAGGAAGTCTTTCTCTTCCTCCCGCTGTTCTGCCTCGAGTGCCCTGTCCATAATGCCAAGCAGAGTCTGCTCCAGCAGGAACCAACAGGGATTGTGTCACTGATGCATGCATTGTCACGGCTCACCATCCTTGTGGCCTCCTCAAATGGTGACAGTACAGTGCCTGCATCCTTTATGAGCTGCCATTGGCATGGGGAAAAAAGCCGAGCCGACCTGAGCCTGTCATTGTGTCATTGAGTTACCCAGTGTGCTGTGAACAAAATATATCGCCCCTGACCATGCTTACTGGACCACGTCTCAGCAGTTACATGGACTTTGCGACTGTCTGCCTTGCCCAAAGATGCCACAACATTGTCTTGCACGTGATGGTACAGAGCAGGAATGGCCTTACGTGAAAAAAAAGGCAGAAGTTGTAGAGCCAGCAGCTTTGACAAGCTTGCATTTAGATGCTGGTCATGTGGGTGGCAGTAACTGTATTTTCTTTTTCGCTACAGCAGATGGGGCAGATAAATTTGCCGGCTATAGTCTACAGCTGGTGGTGTGCTGCTGGCATATGTGCTGCAAGGACCTGGGACACCCTGCGCTATACCATCATCCCTGTCAGTGGAGGCTGCTGAGAGGTCATGAGGTATAGCAGGGGCAGAGTGAGTTGAGTAAGGAGGAGGAACAGATTTGCTCCCCTTTTGTGTGGCTTTCAGGTGCTTTTGCCAATGGGCTCAGTGGTAGGAGGTTAAATGCCTTGTTAAGCATGTGGTACCCAAATGGCTGGTGTTTTTGCCACGCTTGATGTGCTTGAGACAAAGTTTGCAAATTGCAACAGTAATCAGTGCCCTGATTAAATACCCAGTTGTCCCCTGATAGGAGATGCCGCTGATCGGCTCTCCTCTCCTCACACTCTGACAGCAGGCATGTACTGGCCATCGGGACTACCGGGAGTTTCCCGGTGGGCCGATGGCTCAGTGGGCCAGTCAGGTGCAGTCCTGGAGCCACTCCTCTCTGACAGTGAGTGATCACGATTTCACTCCTGTCAGGAGGAGCAGCTTCCGTCACTTGCTGGAGAGAGAGCATTAGGCTTTCTGCTCCCTCCAGCCTGCAGGGGGAGATAGACAGCCGGCAGTCTTTCCTTCCTCTCTCCCCTTATCACATGACTGGAGAGAGGAACGAGAAGCTGCCTTCAAAACTGTGAGTACATGTGGGAGGAGAAGGAGGACACTCTGATGTGAAGGGGGCTGCTGGTGGGGCTCTCTGATGTGAAGGGGGCTTCTGATGGGGACACACTGATGTGAAGGGGGCTTCTGATGGGGACACACTGATGTGAAGGGGGCTTCTGATGGGGACACACTGATGTGAAGGGGGCTGCTGGGGGGGACTCTGATGTGAAGGGGGCTTCTGATAGGGGCTCTGATGTGAAGGAGGCTGCTGATGGGGACTCTGATGTGAAGGGGGCTGCTGGTGGGGCTCTCTGATGTGAAGGGGGCTTCTGATGGGGACACACTGATGTGAAGGGGGCTTCTGATGGGGACACACTGATGTAAAGGGGGCTTCTGATGGGGACACACTGATGTGAAGGGGGCGTCTGATGGGGACACACTGACATCAAGGGGGCTGCTGGTGGGGACTCTGATGTGAAGGGGGCTTCTGATGGGGACTCTCTGATGTGAAGGGGGCTTCTGATGGGGACTCTGATGTGAAGGGGGCTG
Source organism: Aquarana catesbeiana (assembly GCF_042186555.1). Classification (NCBI taxonomy): domain Eukaryota; kingdom Metazoa; phylum Chordata; class Amphibia; order Anura; family Ranidae; genus Aquarana; species Aquarana catesbeiana. The sequence continues at coordinate 200,462,019 of NC_133336.1, forward strand.
CTGGTGGGGACTCTCTGATGTGAAGGGGGCTTCTGATGGGGACACACTGATGTGAAGGGGGCTTCTGATGGGGACACACTGATGTGAAGGGGGCTTCTGATGGGCACACACTGATGTGAAGGGGGCTTCTGATGGGGACACACTGATGTGAGGGGGGCTTCTGATGGGGACACACTGATGTGAAGGGGGCTGCTGGTGGGGACTCTGATGTGAAGGGGGCAGCTGATGGGGGCTCTCTGTTATGAAAGGGGCTTCTGATGGGGACTCTCTGATGTGAAGGGGGCTTCTGATGGGGACTCTCTGTGAAGGGAGCTGCTGATTGGGACTCTCTGTAAGGGCAACGCTGTTGGGGACACTCAAAGTTAAAGTGGGCCGGTCATGATGAAGTCCAGGGCCAAATTTTTGTCCCAGTCCAGCCCTCTCTGACAGCATGAGGTGAGGAGTGCCGATTACCGGCATCTCCGTGTTTACATGTGACCGGCTGTGATTGGACACAGCCGATCACATGGTTAAAGAGCCATGGCCATGGCTCTTTACACAGATCGGGGTTGCGCCGTGTCCTCGCCGCGATGCACGCCCCCTGGGGGGCTTACGAGAGCGGTCGTTCTGGAAAGCCGTCATATGATGTCCACCCAGAAGGAGAGGTGCACCGCATTAAGCGTGCAGTAACGCACAGAAATGCAGTAAGGTAATGAAATATACTGTGTTAAACGGTCACTACACTCACACTGACTAAACTATCCCTACATTCACACTAATTTAAAGATAAATGGTGGTCACACTACACACACACACTGAACTGTCTCTAGATTCACACTAAACTGATATTCTACACTGACAATAGAATCAGAATAGCACACTAATAGCACACTAATGCCGCGTACACACGAGCGGAATGTTCAATAGAAAAAGTCAGACGGAGTCTTTTCTATTCCGATCGTGTGTATGCCTCATTGGACTTTTTTTTTTCGAAAATTGTGATGGACCTAGAAATGGAACATGTTCTAAATGTTTCCGACGGAACCCATTCCTATCAGGAAAACCGCTCGTCTGTATGCTGTTCCGACGGACCAAAAACAACGCATGCTCTGAAGCAAGTACGAGATGTAAGCTATTGGCTACTGGCTATTGAACGTCCTTTCTCTAGTCCCGTTGTACGTGCTGTACGTCACCGCGTTCTGGACGGTCGGACTTTGGTCTGACTTTGGTTTGATCGTGTGTAGGCAAGACCGCTTGAATGGAATTCCATCGGAGTTCGGTCGGAGAAACCTTCGGAGTTTAGTCCACCGGCAAAACCGGTCGTGTGTACGCGGCTTAACTGTAATAGCACTGAACAGGGCCCTGTTCAATCTCTCTCCACGCCGATATCACACTCAAAATGTGGGGTGGGACTAACAGCAATGAGCCATGATTGGATAGAGTCATCATGACAGCGTCCAAACATGCCTCTGACAGTGCTCTGTTCCCTGATTGGGCAAAGCTTTCATTGCTTCATGCAATCAGGGCTGGCAATGCACTGTGCAGTGGCGCAGTGCATTGTGGTCGTTCGGCGGGCCGAACAGTCGAACTCCCTGATAATTCGGTTGTTTGGCGAATGTGCGAACAGCCAATATTCAGCCCGAACTGTTCACCCATCCCTATTCATTAAGCTAAGGGAAAACAAAGGTAAATAAGATATGAAATAAAATCAGAAAGGTTTTTTCTTCAAAACTTTTATTAGAATGTTCGTGAGTGAGGGAAGAAGGAACCAACGAAGGCAATTATCAGCAGATTAAACTTCAGCTTTCAAGCACATACATACAAAAACATTTTTTCTAATTTTGGATAGAGCGAGGAGGGTTTAGAATCTTTGTCAGGCTTTCCCCTTCTCTATCCAAATCTAAATACAAATATTGTTATACATATACATTCGAAATAATTACAGAAGTAATTTCCCTTGTTGTAATTCCCCTCTAGTTACAAATCACAGACATTGTTGTGGATTTCAGAGATTCGAAAAACCTCCATGTTGGCCAAGACAAAAAAGACGCCTGGTACAAATGATTTGGTGGTGCGTAGTACTTTCCATTGAGATTGGCCAATCCACAGGCATTGAACCACCAGCCGGATTGCACTCTGTAACTGCAGCTCTTAAATACCAAGTCACCTATACGACATTTCGGAGTGCAGCCATCATGGGCGATATCCTGGGCGCTGAAAGCTCTGCCATACTGATTCTCTGAGGCTGGAGTTCCATTGAATGCATCTCCTACAAGAAGAAATGTTAGAATAGTTAGGTGTTTGGACATTGTTTTAGGATCTTGAGTCTCCACTTGAATCTGAATTGGATTGGTCATATCTTAAACATCTGGACACGTAATATAATTAGAACTGGAGGGAGAAGGGGAAAAAATGACCTCCTCCTATGCTTAATAGATTTACTGGTACCACATCCTTTTCTATGAACAGAACAAAATCCCTAACAGAAAAAAAAAATGAAGTAGACTTTAGTGGTACCGCACCATAAATGAATTAACAACTTCAGCTCCGGAAGGTTTACCTCCCTTCATGACCAGGTCATTTTTTTGCGATACGGCACTGCGTTACTTTAACTGACAATTGCACGCTCGTGCGACGCTGTACCCAAATAAAATTGATGTCTTTTCCCCCCCCCCACAAATAGAGCTTTCTTTCGATGATATTTTATCACCTCTGCCTTTTTTATGCTATAAACAAAAAAAAAACGTCAATTTTGTAAAGAAAACAAAATTTTCTACTTTCTGCTATAAAACATATCCAATAAAAAATGTAAAAAATCTAATTTCTTCCTCCAGTTTAGGCCAATATGTATTCTGCTACATATTTTTGGTAAAAAAAAAAAAAAAAAACCAATAAGCATATATTGATTGGTTGGCGCAAAAGTTATAGCGTCTACAAACTATGGAATATTTTTATTTATTTATTTTTTTTTTTTACTAGTAATGGCGGCGATCAGTGACTTATAGCGGGACTGCGGTATTGTGGTGGACAGATCGGACACTAACAGAGAGAATAATTACCCCAACGGGGACTTTAAAGGCAGACTAGGGTGTAATGGGAAGGTATAGCACAGATCGGACACTAACTGACACTTTTTGGGGACCAGTGACACCAATACAGTGATCACTGCTAAAAAGTATGCACTGTCACTGTACTAGTGACACTGGCAGGGAAGGAGTTAAGTTATCAAAGGGTTAAATGTATGCCTGAGTTGTGCTTACTCACTGTGAGGGAGGTTCTACTACTAAGGGAAGGTAAAGATCCATGTTCCTGCTTAGCAGATATGCAGGATCTGTGTCTTCCCTTCTGACAGAACGACAATCTGCCTTGTTTACTTAGGCAGATTGTCATTCTGCCTGTGCCTTGTAAAATAGGAGGGTGCTGGTGGACATTGAGTCAGCGGTACCCGTTTCTGGGCTCCCGCTCTGTATAATCACAGCCGGGGGGAGGGGCACCAGCAGGGTGCACGCACACCCTAGACCCTGGAAGTGTCAGATCGCGTACTAGGTACGTGATCTGGCACAGAGCGGCCACCCTGCAGCAGTATATATGCGGTGGGCGGTCATTAACTGATTAAAAAGCATAACGACTTTATTAAAAAATATTAAAATCCCAGCAGAGGGGTGAATTGTACATGCAAAATGCACCTAGTCTATACACTTAGAAAGCTGTCTATAAGGATTACAGAATGATACAGCTCAAAAATTAAGTTAATACATTGTGTCATTTTGGCCATATCTTCGACCCGTTTCGCAGGACAGAGCTTGCTTCTTCAGGAAAAACACAGCTTTACAAGTGTCTGTTATAAGTGTTGGCAAAAATGTGCAAGATGATCAAAATCAATATAAAACAGTGAGCCAAGTGGACAAAATGGACCCCAGGACCCCATATCTCCAATCAAAATAAAAGAATGATTCAATAGGCAATATACTGTGGTCATCCAACCATCTAGCTATAATTCAAAAAGTAAGTAACTCATATGATCCGCCTTAGCTCCTTCATCAATGGCTGTAGGGATCAGCAAGCAAGATGACTGGAGTGAATAAATAGTGTGATCCGTTTTGGCTCCTCCATCGCTGGGAGCTATTTTGATTGCAGATGTGGGGTCCCGGGTTCCATTCGTCCAAGTGGCTTGCTGTTTTACATAGATTTTTTTTTTATAATTTTGCATATTTTTGCCAACACCTATAGCTTGTGAAGCTGTTTTCTTCCTGAAGAAGCAGGCTCTGTCCTGTTTAACTCATCGAAGAAATGGCCAACCTTTTCTCCACTAAGATCCTCCTCTTGCTTTCTTCCAATTCTAGGAGCTGGAGTTGTGGAGAATGGGATCTTTGTTTGGGAAGTTGTCCTTACTGACTGCTCATCTAGATGCAGCCATTTAAAAGCACTCCTTTCTCCATGCCACGACTCAGTTCCAGTGGCAGAACCTGGACATTTTTATACATTTTAGCTCAAATGGGGGTGTGGAGGTAGAGGAAATCTAAATTTGTTGTATAAGTTTGAGGTAAGGAAAACGTTTTTTTTTCATAAGGATTCCAGTGCCTTAATGGATAGGACATGGTGGGTGTCCTGCAACTAACTAGTACAGGGGTCTCCAAACTATCTAACTAAAAGGCCAGTTTACTGGCCTTCAGATGCTATAGGGGCTAAATTGTGATCGGTCAGAGTAGAAAATGTCCTGGCATCAGTGGGCAAAACCAGTGCCTCAGACTTGGTGGTCAGTGACAGTAAAAACAAAATTACATAGCACATGTAGTCAGTGGACGAATAAATAGTGTCTTATCATTGGTATCAGTTTGAGGAAGTGTGCTTCATCATTGGTTTCAGTGGGAGGAATACTGCTCTATCATTGGTATGAGTTAAAGGAATGTCCTATCATTGATATCAGTGGGAGGAATAGCGCCCCATCTCTGGTATCAGTTGGAGGAATCATGCCCAATCATTGGTATCTGTTGGAGGAATAATACCCCATCATTGGTCCCAGTGAAATGAATACTGCTCTATTATTGGTATCAGTGAAAGGGATAGGGCCCCATCATTGGTGTCAGTGGCAGAAATAGTGCCCCATCATTTAAGCCAAAGGGAGAAATAGTGCCCCATCATTGAAGCCAAAGGGAGGAATAGTGTCCCATCATTGATATCAGTGGGAGGAATAGTGCCTTATAATTGTTATCAGTAGGCGGAATAGTGTCCCATTATTGGTATCAGTGGGAGGAATAGTGCCCCATCATTGAAGTCAAAGGGAGGAAAAGTGTCCCATCATTGAAGTCAAAGGGAGGAATAGTGCCCCATCATTGGTATCAGTGGGAGGAATAGTGCCCCATCATTGGTATCAGTGGGAGGAATAGTGCCCCATTATTGGCATCAAAAGGAGGAATAGTGCCCCATCATTGGTATCAGTTGGAGTATTAGTGCCTTATCATTGTTATCAGTAGGAGAAATAGTGCCCCACCATTGGTATCAGTGGGAGGAATAGTGCCCCATCATTGGTATCAGTGGGAGGAATAGTGCCCCATTATTGGCATCAAAAGGAGGAATAGTGCCCCATCATTGGTATCAGTTGGAGTATTAGTGCCTTATCATTGTTATCAGTAGGAGAAATAGTGCCCCATCATTGGTGTCAGTGGGAGAAATAGTGCCCCACCATTGGTATCAGTGGGAGGAATAGTGCCCCATCATTGGTATCAGTGGGAGGAATAGTGCCCCATCATTGGTATCAGTGGGAGGAATAGTGCCCCATTATTGGCATCAAGAGGAGGAATAGTGCCCCATAATTGGTGTCAGTGAGCGGAATAGTGCCTTATCATTGTTATCAGTAGGAGAATAGTGCCCCATCATTGGTATCAATGGGAGGAATAGTGCCTTATCATTGTTATCAGTAGGAGAAATAGTACTCCATTGTTAGTATGAGTGGGAAAAATAATGGGAGACATACTGTACATATTGCCCCAGGGGATAGATAAAGGCAAGCAAGGCGGCGCAGTTTGGAGACCACTGGACTAGAGCATGTTTCTCAATTTCAGTTTCAGAGTCTACAGAGAATTTTTCAACACCGACAGGTGTGCTAAAGATGTCCCAAATCAACTCTTCAATGGTACATGTAGTGCATGCCTGTCGGATGTGAAGGCCATTAAGAGAAATGTTTCCAAAAAAGTTTGCTGTTATCTCTCTACTTTTTTTGCTCATCAAAAATGCACTCTTGGTGTCTGTGTCCTCACTAGGGGGGGTCACCATGTCTTGGTGACCATTGTGAGTAATACCGAAGGTGATGAATAATCCCAAAACACAAGAACAAGAATAGAGGGGAAATCCTCCAATGGAGAAACATGTTCCCTTATTTAAGAATTATATTTTATCACTTCCTGTTGTGTCAAAGGGACACAACAGGACATAAAATTGGCAAGGAATTTACTCTTTCCCTGGTCTTAAAAAAATGACTTTCATGCATCCATCCTAAGCTGAATTCAATACGTCCAGTTGCTATTTTTTGCTGTCTTTTTTTTCTATTGATATTGTGTTCTACTTCTTATTCCATTTTAGCCTGAATACACCTGAAAAAAGGAAACTGAAGCCTTGGGCTCTTACCGGCTGTGCCTGAGTATTCTCCTACTGTTAGTGGATAGAATGTGGAATTGGGGCCGATGTTGAAGGTGTCATATTGTGCGTAGGCTGTGGCATTGGAGAAGTCTTGAAGGTCAATACGTAGTTTACATTTTCTGTTCTTCTGGTTAGTCAGGATGTTCATATTTTTCAGTCCCAACCAATGCTCACCTGCGTGAATAATAAATTAGCAATAACAATATATAACTAATAAAAAAATATTGGAAACAAACAACCTCCAACAGAAAATAGAGAGAAACAATGATGTTTTTAAGTAAAGTAGTGAAAGGCTAGAACCCCGTCAATGTTTTATTGCTGTCTTTGCTCCTGGTGCAGATTTTCCTATGACTATGGCAGTAAGTGGGGGAAGTTGTCCCAGTCTTCCCCTGGTGGAGGAGATTCTAATACTTCCCCACCATGTGAGGACTGGGATTCTTTGGCCAGGGGGCAAACACAACCAATTAGCCTTTTCATTGTAGGGACAGATTTCTGTAGAATAAAGAAAGTCTACCATGCAGAGTGTGCCATGGTTCCAACACTGATTGATAGGCATAACTGGTCAAAGTTGGGTGTCCTTAAAGGACACGGTTTATTGGGAGACAGCTTTGTACATTTTCCAGAATTAGCTTTTTTTTGCAGCTCTCAGCATTCATTTACATGCAGTGCCTTGAAAAAGTATTCATACCCCTTGAAATTGTCCACAGTTCGTCCTGTTGCAACCAAAAATGTAAATGGCTAAAAGACTTCCCCCTGCAAGATGTTGTACTTCAAGTCTAAGCGGGTAGCTGTATTATGCCCAGCATGTGTTTCCTTGGATTAAGCTCAAATTGATATCTGAATGGTGGAGTATATATGCCTGGGACCACCAGCTCAACATATCTTCTTAGTACTGGCCCAGGGGGAAAATGCCCCCCAGACAAATCTACCCCTGTGCCCCACTCAATCAAAAACAAGCAAAAACTACATTTACATTAACAGTAATTATACAGACATCACAGTTGACTGTTTACCATTGACATTTCCAAATCCTTGTTCATAGCTGCTCCATGGTTTGTTGAAATATACTCCATCTACGCCATTACGAAACTGGATATAAGTCCATCCACCACTCTGTGTTATTTCACAGTAAACCTGCAGGGGGAGCACAAAGCATCATAACAAAGTCTTAAGGGTGTCATAAACCAGCTCATGTAATATGGAAATTTACAGAAAATATTTAAAAATATATATATGTAACAACTTGCTACACATTTTCCCCCAGTTTCTTGATCCCATGAAGTTTCTTTTTTATCTTTCTTGTCCTACATCTCCTATACTTTCCTCCATCCATAAATCTCTTTCTTTCTTAATTCCTTTCTTCCCCACTCCACCAAAAATCCTGTAGGGTTTGCATAGGTTTTTTGTATGGTGTCATGAGCCAGGCCATGTAGTATATATTTTTTTTAAATATATTTAACAACTTGTTGAACATTCTCCCCCAGCTTCCTTGGTCCCATTGCTCTCTCTTGCCTTATATCTCCTTCACTCTCCTCCACCCATACATTTCTATGTGGACACCCAGTCAGACTTTCTTGTTGTCTTACCTGAAAAGGGGCAATCGCTCCATCTGGTTGGATTAGATAGACTCCACGAGCTGCATTGTTGTTTTTCTGCCATATATCAGAGCAATCACGTCCTACAAAACAAGGTTAAATGTTCTAACCATAGTTGTATTTCATATACGAACTAACTTAAATCTTAATTGCCCTCTAACTCTTTACATTTTAGAGGGCAGCATCATTTTTTTATAATCACATTATATAATGGAATATTTTAATTGCTGTGGACACGTATTACTTTACATCAAAGATTCTAATAAAATATTCCACATATTATATAGAAAATTGCGGAGTAAAAAATGTAGCATCGTCAGTATATACTCGAGTATAAGTCTTTACGAGTATAAGTCGAGGCCCTAATTTACCACAAAAAAAAAAAAATGGGAAAAACTTAGTGACCCGAGTATAAGACGAGGGTGAGAAATGCACAGCTACTGTAAGTTTAAAAGAGGGTCAACAATGCCCATTTGCAGCCTCACTGTGCCCATTTGCATGCCTCACTGTGTCCATTTGCAGCCATAGGTCCCCCGAACTTCAAACTTGGTAGTTAAGGGTTCCTAGATGCCCCCTAGCTGCAGCCAAAATTTGGGGTCTCAGAACCCAAATGGTCCCGAAATGACATTGCTGCAGATGCACACAGTTGACTGACTTTGGGGCCCCGTATCTCGGGGCCACTTAGTGCTAGGAACCCCAAATTTGGTGTGCAAACTTAGTGGAACTAGCACCATAAAATATCCAAAGCTGGGGTTTCAAGTGTCCCCGAGATACAGGAGTGGAGGAACTGCGAGCCAGGCCTTCTCGTCCACATCAGTGCCTGACCTTACAGATGGGCTTCTGGAAGAATGGTCAAACATTCCCATAGACACACTCCTAAACCTTGTGGACAGCCTTCCCAAAAGAGTTGAAGCTGTTATAGCTGCAAAGGGTGGGCCAACTCAATATTGAACCCTACGGACGATGACTGGGATGCCATTAAAGTTCATGCACGTGTAAAGGCAGGCGTCCCACAACTTTTGGTAATATAGTGTATTTTTACCCATTCATGACCAACACTCTACTGGTTTCTGTATCCAGGTGGATTCACTGGACTATGCAAACAGTGTCATGTTAATTGGGGGCTCATATATGAAAAACAAAAGGCATCCAAAAGGCTCCGAGACTTTGATATGAGTTTATACAAAGTAGCGAGAGGCCAAAAAACATTTCAAGAGCCCACTGGCTCAGGTTTGGATGCTTATGACAGACAAGGCTACCCTCCAGTGGGCACCCCAGCAGGTTACCAGAATATATTGTGCATTTGTGGAAAGAACGTCAGACCAAATGATAAAAGAACCCAAATTAATTTACTGGTATTGTGCTAAAATACGGCCAATACATTTTGGGGGTCACTAAATATACTGGATACTAAATAACAATATCTTATATGATAAACCTTGCATCGCAGACACCACTTGCCGACCGGCCTATAGTAAAAATACATAATTTGTTTGACGTTAAATACTGGTGTTTTGGCAGCAGCTAGCTGCCATAAGTCTGGTAATTTTTTTTACTATAGGCGATTCTCTTTCAGATAAAAGTGGTCCGCTGGGCAGATTCACCGCGGGAAGCGGTGGGAGGGGTGCCCCCCTCTTGCCACTTCCCGGTCGCTCCCGTGCCTACCTGACCGATCGGAGAAGCCCTGGAGCAATCCGACGCTGGTGTTAGCTGGGTATGGAGAAGAGTGATGCTCTTGAAGGACCTGAGCGACGTCTGGCGTCACTTCCGGTTCCCGGGCCATAGTAAATAATTTATTTTTTCTTTAAAGCAAAAGTAAAAAAACAAACAAAAAAAAAAACGCATTTTTTTTTTCTTAAATCTTTTGCTTTTAAAGATAAATATGAGATCTGAAGTCTTTTTTGACCCCAGATCTCTCAGGAGAACCTGTCATCCTTATTTATGTTAAAAAATAAAATAAAAAATAAAGGAACAGTGTAAAAATAAGAAAAAAATGTAAATAAATAAGATTTTTTTTTAAAGTGCCCCATGTGAGGTATTACCGTGAATGTTAGAGCGAGAGCAACAATTCTAGTGCTAGACCTCTTCTGTATCTCTATATCTCCAAACAGGTAACCTGTAAAAATTTTAAAGTGTCGCCTATGGAGATTTTTAAGTTGTGTAATTTATCGCCATTTCATGAGCGAGCGCACTTTTAAAGCATGACATGTTAGGTATCTATTTACTTGACTTACCATCATCTTTTATATTGTATATCTTTTATATCTTTTATAAATGGTGTTTTATAATCGCATTACAAATTATAATAATCACATAAAATTAATAATTTTTGCTTAAAATTAAGTTTTTTGTTTTTTTTTAATTGGGTTTGAATGACCACTGCACAAATACTGTGTGACACAAAATATTGCAACATTTGCCATTTTATGCTCTAGGGTCTCTGCTTAAAAAAATATATAATGTTTGGGGGTTCTACGTAAAATTCTAGCAAAAAATACTGATTTAAACTTTTAAACAAAAAGTTTCAGAGAAGGCCTGGTCAGAAAAGTGGTTAAAACAACACTGGAATTTACATTAAATCACTCAGTTGATCTGACCCTTTTCCTACTCAATGGGAAACTTTAAAATGTGTACTTAGGAGGATGTTTATCAAACATTGAACACGTCTTAAAAAAAAAAAAAAAACCCGTATGACCACATTTTTGCAGCCCATTGTGGATTTGGGAGCTCTACATAAAAAAATTTCCCTCCCCAGATATCTTAACCACCATATTCAAAAAAGCCTTTATAACACATATAAATAATCTTATACTGAGAGACTATAGTTTTTATCTTACCTTGTATTACTTGACTCTGTGGTAACAAAACAAAACAAAAAAGAAAACAATATTAAACATCTTTATACTGTTATAATAAAGCCCCAGAAAGAAAACCCCAGAAAGTTAGACAAGACTTTACAAACCTGTGACCTAATTCCTTGGAAACACAAAGTTATTATGAAGATACAGCCGAATAGTCTGTAGTCTGCCATACTTTTGCCCTGAAAAAACAGAATACAATACATAATATAAAACGTGTAGTGCCCTCCTTGTTAGGCTGCTAGTTAGGTTAAATAAATTTAGTTCCTGTAGCTTTCCTATAATCAGTTGAGCAGCTGATTGTGATTATTTTGGGCTCTGTTGTGTCTCACTGGTTGCAGATTTGACTGCTTCCCCTTGCCTTCTGGAGTTCTATTATGTAGTGGGCTGGGAGAGTCAAACAAGCAGCCTGAATATTTATGTAGTCCAAGCCAATCCCTGAGGGAGTGTGCTCAGTAGGTGGGTGGGTAGGGCATAAATAGCCTGAGGCTGGAGCACTAGGGTTCTTGTCTAGAAGGAGAAGTTTCCAGCCTCAAGGGCTGCTGCCCTTCTGAGCAGTCCAGCTTTGTCTCTGTACTTGTTCATCGAGGTCCCAGCTAAGCCAAAACCTGAGGGCTTGCTCTAGTGTTTAATCAAGGTTCCAGCTGTGTTAGAGCTAGGGGGCTTATTCTACTGAACCTGGCTGGAACTGATTGAGGGATTCCACTAAGGATCTGGTCTGGAGAGGTCATGAGAGAAATGTCTGGTTGATATTGGAAGGAGGCATCCAAGTGTCCAGGGACATTTGTGAGTAAAGGCCTGTGTGAGAGATCCTAGTGACTGTGTGCTGCTATTATCCTTGTGCATCAGTGTCAGCTTTTGCTACAAATCATGGACATTTCCTATGGTGTAATGTAGGAAAGATGATCCACACTACGGTTGTTGCTCTTTAAAAAATCTTAATTTTACTGAAAAGCCACAGTGTAAACCCAGATAAAATCAGTTGACACGTTTCAGCCTATAAGGCCTTACTCTTATAGGGGGTTATGACTAAGGCCTTATAAGCTGAAACATGTTAACTAATTTTATCTGCATTTACACTGTGGCTTTTCAATAAAGTGAAGATTTTTTAAGAGCAACAACCCGAGTGCGGATAATCTTTCTTACATTATTCTGCTCAGCAAGCGACTGCGGATCGAGCAACCGGAAGCTCTGCTATCTATGTGTTGTATGGGTAGTAGCACTGATTTTTGCACATTTCCTATGGTGTCCCAGTGTAGCTCAGTCCCCTATTTGCTGATGCAAAGATTGCACTATGAAGCTTTAAAAAGCTTCATAGTGTCCTTGTGTTACTGTTGTGTGCTATTGGAGAATCCTAGAGTTTCCCTATACCCTGTCCAATAATAAAGCTGTTATAATAAAGCTTTAACAAACGATACTCCTACCTTTTGAAGAGCGAGGGCCACTTAGGCAGCTTGGTAACCGATCGTGGGCCACAATGAATGACAGGGTGACAGGTCCGTGTCCACTTTGTGATCTGATCCACCCAGACAGAAAGGTGGCGTATCAGAGGGCTATGTGGGCCACATGTGTCAGCTGGGCCACTGGTTGGGCTCCCCTACCCTAGACAATTTGACAGACATTGGCTAGTCTTCTGGCTAGACATTGAGCCAGAATAGTGACTGATCCTGTGTGCCTGACTGCTGATACACCGGTTTCGGAAAAGAACCTTGGGGCTAGTCAGCCGGCCCTTTAGGTGGTGAACACGACAAATGTAATACTACATAGCTAAACATTAATCTACTCAACAAAATCTTAGAAAAAAAAATAAAAATAAACTGTTAAAATGAATTTTAGTGTTACAAGATTTTTACATATTTACATAAAATTGTATTTTAAAATGAACTCAACAAAATTAGTAAAAAGGACATACAGATACAGCAACCTAAAATTCTTACCTTTAAAAAATATTTGCTTTAATTCCTTTCAGTTCTCCTTCTTCTCCTTTTACGCTTTCTCCTTTCAGTGTCATCCTTTTATATTACTCTAGGCTAAAAAGGAAGATTAACAACAACCAATGAGGTGACTGCATGAGTCTGGTTTGTCAGGCTAGAAAACCTTTCATCTGATAATTACATGCATTTAGATTTAAATTATGTTACACAACAAAGCACTGATCGGTATCTTCTTCAGTATTGTTCTTTAATGCTTTCTTTTTGTGTTTTCATAAGATTTAAACAATTAAACAATAAAATTCGGATTGGCCTTTGCTTTAATATATGCATACAGATTTACAATATTTTATTATTACACTTTATCTTTTATATCCATCAAATAGACTCTGTGAAAAATAAGGAAGGAAATTATTTCTCCATTACATGCTTGATATAATTTATGATGATTTGTAAAGAACAATTTACATAATGTAACATAAAAATATAAAATTCTCTTGTAAAAGTTAAATTTTAGATAATATTGAGTGTATTTTCATTTTTTTATTTGCTTGTAAATATGATTTTGTTAAATATTGTTAAAATTATTAAAACCAAAAACGATGATTAACAATATATTTATGCTTGAATTACGCTGACATAAAATACAGCAAAAATACATAATAATGTACATTTTTGTTGCTTTCTTTTTGTGACTTTGATGACGATTTTACATTTTTCCTTCTAAACAAAAATGGCTTGTTTGTGAAAAACTGAAACAAGAGAATTTTCTAAATGACATGTTGGATATAATTTATTATCATTAGTAAAGAACAATTTACATAACACTTGTTGCCTGTTGCGGTATAGCCGCGCCGTCCCATTGATTTCAATGGGCAGGAGCGGTGAAGGAGCGGTATACACTCCGCTCCTTCACCGCTCCGAAGATGCTGCTGGCAGGACTTTTTTTACCGTCCTGCCAGCGCATCACTCCAGTGTGAAAGCCCTCGGGGCTTTCATACTGGAATGAAAGCAGCGGCACTTTCGGGTGGGTTTGCAGGCGCTATTATTAGCGCAATAGCGCCTGCAAACCGCCCCAGTGTGAAAGGACCCTTATGGACCTTGCTTTGTGCACTGGTCCAAATCATTTGGTGGAGGGGGGATTATGGTGTGGGGTTGTTTTTCAGGGGTTGGGCTTGGCCCTTTAGTTCCAGTGAAGGAAACTCTTAAGGCGTCAGCATACCAAGACATGTTGACAATTTCACGATCCCAAATTTGTGGGAACAGTTTGGAGATGGCCCCTTCCTGTTCCAACATGACTGCGCACCAGTGCACAAAGCAAGGTCCATAAAGACATGGATGAGCGAGTTTGGGGTGGAGGAACTTGATTGGCCTGCACAGAGTCCTGACCTCCACCCGATAGAATACCTTTTGGGATAAAATAGAGTGGAGACTGCGAGCCAGGCCTTATCATCCAACATCAGTGCCTGACCTCACAAATGCACTTCTGGAAGAATGGTCAAACATGGTCAGACACGCTCCTAAACCTTGTGGACAGCCTTCCCAGAAGAGTTGAATCTGTTATAGCTGCAAAGGGTGGGCCAACTCAATATTGTATAAATAAGCAATAAATCATAAAACAAAATTGGCGCTATGTGTCAGATTTTCCCAGACACATTTAAAATAAGACCAGTAGTTAAGAAGATTTAGGAAAGTTCAAATAGCTGTGTTCTGTAGGAGTGAAGAGCTTCTTTCACCAAGAATAATCACCATGTGAGGGGGATAACCAGAAGGACCTGTGATTTACCCGTTAGATCAACATTCTGCAAAAAATTCAGGAAATTTTTAGTATCCCTAAGATACGAGCGAGTACTCATGACGCTCTTTTGTAGAAAACAATCTAAATACTGGCCCATTCTTGCAGAAACTGACTCTATACTATTTACAATGGGTCTTGTTGGAGGGGTCTTTATGAATCTTTGGCAGAGTGTATGGCGTAGGTATACGGCTGCTCGAAGGTACTAAAAAACGCTTCTCTTTGTCGGTTAAGACGCCACTTCTTGATCCCATATCCACCAAAGTTTTAATTGATCCCTATAGGATTGAGTTGGATCACTCTCGAGGGGTTTATATGTCACTTGATCAGATAGCATCTCCATAATCTGACCATGATAAAACTCCTTTGGGAGTATCACCACCCCTCTTCCCTTGTCAGCTGGCCTTATGTTGATTTCTTTTCTTTTTTCTAACATAGTGATGCCTTCACTGATGTGTCTCATGTTCACCTCCTTATTTGGTTTGAGGTGTTCCAAATCCCGTAAAATTAATCCTTTGAACACCTCTACTTGGTGATTCAGATTATTAAGAGGATTGAACAGAGATTTGTTTTTCAGGCCACTATTAATCACTTCATTGGGCTTCCGAACAGTACCGGTGGTAGAAGAAGAATTACAACCTATGAAGTATTTTTTGATGTTCAATTTTCTGATGTATTTGTGAATGTCAATAAAGACATCAAACTTAATTATGGGCTTCTTTAGACCGCATTTTAAACCCAGATTTAAGATGTTCATTTCCTTATGTGTTAACTTTGCATCAGAGAGGTTAAAAATACCTCCTACTCGGACCCCCTTCTTCTTTTTTTGGATTCTAGATCCTGCCCTACAACCCCGGTGTTTCCTTTTATTACAGCATCGTGCTGGGGATGATCTTTTTCTTGTTGTGAGTGTTGTTCCTTCCAATGGGGCATTTTTTGATGATTCCAGGGTTGTGGACCCCTGTGCTGGGTTGAGGGTTGTGGACCCGTGTTGACTTGGGGTCTGGGAGTATGGTGGGGGCCTTCCTCTGCGTGGGGGTAGTTCCCGTCCCCTTTGTTGAAACCCCCTCCCTCTCCCTATAAAAGGGCGAGGCTGGGGTTGGTTAGTGTGATTATCTTGATTCATCTGGTATTCCTGTAATGGCTGAAATTTATTATATACACAGGGATATCAAATGCATTTGGTTGATAATATTCCTTTTGATTATTTCCCTTTTGTTTGTTATTTCTCCTTTGCCCTCTTCCTTTTCCACCACCTCTTTGGATGGGTGTAGAAAATTTGGGGGAACGTGTGGTTTCATCCGCATATTCATTATCATACACATATTGATTAATAGGTGTAGGCCTAGGAATAGACTGGCTTGGTGCTTGTAAGGGGCCCTGCAATCTCTGAGAGGGTTGATCAGTCCACTCTTTATTACTGGGAACCTGCTGCCAAGCATATATGCAGTTTGTTTTAAAATCTTCTAGATCCCTGTGATATTTCTTTATTTTCTTTTTTTGTGTTTCTCTGTCTACTTAGTCTAATTTCTTTTGGACTCTAATATTAAAATCAATAATTTGCTGACTGTCTTTGATAGGTTCTAATTGTTGCTGTAGGTCAGTAATTTTTAACTCTATTTTTGCCATTTTACGTTTTTTCCTTTGGAGTACTAGTTCTTGTAATTTGTAACTCACTCCATTGAAAAAATCTAGCCACTCCTGAGCTGAGCCTTGATCATCCAGACCATCCTGTGGGGCAACATCCCACCTTAGGCTTCTTATGATAATTTTCTCTTTTATGTATTGCTCAAGAGTGCAAATATCCCACCAGGTGCATACTTGTTTTTCTAAAGTGTGGCTCAATGCTGACAATGCTCCATTGTAATTAACCTCAATGGTGGTAGGTTCATTATTAGTGAACAGAGCGTTCACATCTCTGTGTCTACTACTTAAATAACAGAGGACATCCATGGCTGCGGAGAGAAAAAAAAAAAAACCTAATGTATGCCAAAAATGTGTGGAAATATACCACCTCTACCTCACATTACTCTGCACCAAGAGCCAATCCAAAATCTAATGTAGTAAACTAGAGCAGCTACTTAGAATAATAAAACATATATAAATAAGCAATAAATCATAAAATAAAATTGGTGCCAAGTCTCTGATTTCTTATTGCAGCAGCGCTATGTGTCAGATTTTCCCAGACATTTAAAATAAGACCAGTAGTTAAGAAGATTTAGGAAAGTTCAAATAGCTGTGTTCTGTAGGAGTGAAGAACTTCTTTCACCAAGAATAATCACCATGTGAGGGGGATAACCAGAAGGACCTGTGATTTACCCGTTAGATCAACATTCTGCAAAAAATTCAGGAAATTTTTAGTATCCCTAAGATACGAGCGAGTACTCATGACGCTCTTTTGTAGAAAACAATCTAAATACTGGCCCATTCTTGCAGAAACTGACTCCCCCGATGGGATTGCACTCACCAAAAATCCAGCATAAACAAGCCTTTATGATGTTATCATTGATAGCTTTCCATCTCCTCTATCCGACCACCAGATGTCAGTAACATTCTCGGTTAATATCGTATCACATATGGGAGGAATAAAATATCCATATAGCGTAATATTGCTAAAATAATTTTATTAATATCCAAATATCTCCCCCCTTTGTAAAAACTGCGTACCAAATATACAATGAATAGAGCATTTGTAATAAAATAGGTTAAAATAGGTTACAAAGACCACAATGTGTCTTTACATTTTAAGTTGAAGCATAATATGGACCCCACGGGGTTGGAATTTTGGGGTGTGGAACATCTCCAAACTCATTGGAGAGGTATGAATCGTATCCGAGAATTATCCAAACATGAAACTCGGTGGATTTATTCCGTAGACGTACTTTCCCCCAGAGGCCTTAACATAGAGCTAGATATAAATTGTTTTATCAGTGACACATAGTATTTATTTGCATAAATAACTCTGAGTAGTCTCTGTCACATATATTTAGTAAGAATAAACGGAGGTATTACATCTAGATTTTTAATTTTTTAATGTTTACTTTTTCAATTATATGAAGGTCAGAATCTATATATTTTTTTTAGATAACAAGTATCTTTTTAGACAACAGTTATCTTAGATAATGTCTTTTTAGATTTTTTAGATAACAATTATTTTAGATAATATGTATTTTACTGTCTAATCTATTGGTCACACATTGCTTATATTTTGGTATTATGGAGATCATGTACCTTTTTTTCATATTGCTATTGTGTGCTTAATGCCATTGTACTACATCCTCCATGTATTTTTTGTCCTGATGTCCATATCAATGCTGAGGGCTGTTGC
Organism: Aquarana catesbeiana; assembly: GCF_042186555.1. Lineage (NCBI taxonomy): Eukaryota > Metazoa > Chordata > Amphibia > Anura > Ranidae > Aquarana > Aquarana catesbeiana. The sequence goes on from NC_133336.1 coordinate 200,480,141, forward strand.
CCTATATGGTAACAGTAAGTTGAAACAGGACAAATTAACATGCAGGCGGATGTATACGCTCCATCAGAAAATTATACATGTCTTGATTTATCTTATGGGTATACATGGAATAGTATCTGCATGATAATTGTATATTGGTGTTAGGATAAATGTTTATAAGGTATGGTCTTATAATAGACATAGAAGTCATGTTCCCTTTAAGAAGCCGGCGGTGATTTGTTTAAAGCAGCCTAGATATATTATGGGTGATAAAGGTCCTTGTTCCCCACTGCTGACAGCTCTACAAGCGCTGATTTCTGTGTGGTATGGGCTTGTCAGTAGGTCTTTTCCCATTGGCTGCCGAACCTATCACTTGTATAAATACTGTCTTACCAAAAGGTAGATTACGCCCTCAGACGACGTCCGAAAGTGCCGAAACGAGTCATTGACATAATCTACCGGAAGTGACGCGTGCGTTCCACGCACCGGAGAGGAACCAGGAAGTAAGCAGTCAGCTGTACTCAGTGAGTGCTCTGGAAAACCTCCCGGGAGTCGGGATAACAGGCACAGTGCACTTTATTACAAATGCTCTATTCATTGTATATTTGGTACGTAGTTTTTACAAAGGGGGGAGATATTTGGATATTAATAAAATTATTTTAGCAATATTACGCTATATGGATATTTTATTCCTCCCATATGTGATACAATATTAACCGAGAGTGTTACTGATATCTGGTGGTCGGATAGAGGAGATGGAAAGCTATCAATGATAACATCATAAAGGCTTGTGTATGCTCAGGGCCGTCTTTAGCGCAGGGCAAACGGGGCACTTGCCCCGGGCCCAATCTTTCTTGGGGGGCCCGCGCTAGCCGTGAATTGGATCACAGCTTTGCAGAGCGCACAGAGGACACGGGAGGATGTATTCCTCGCTAGCCAGCTGAGAGGGGCGGGGCCGGGAGCTCCACTGACGCTCTGACCCCGCCCACGTGCAGCCTGTGTACTCGGAAAAGAGCTTCTGTAGTGAGAGCCAGTGATTGGAGTGCGAGTGTCAGTGGAGCTTCCGGCCTCGACCCCTCTATACTGGCTGGTGAATACAGAGGTCCGGGGGCGGAGCCGGGAGCTCCAATGACACTCCCACTCCGATCACTGGCTCTCACTACAGGCGCTCTATTCCCAGTACACAGGCTGCACGTGGGCGGGGTCAGAGCGTCAGTGGAGCTCCCGGCCCCGCCCCTCTCAGCTGGCTAGCGCGGAATACATCCTCCCATGTCCTCTGTGCGCTCTGCAAAGCTGTCATCGGGGCGACAATTCACGGGTGATGTGGGCCCACCCAACAAAGCATCAGTGGAGCTCCCAGCTGCTTTAGTGAGAGCAGAGAGTGGAAGCCCCGCCCACAGTCTTGAATGTATGTAATGAGTTTGGCTGGCCAGGTATGTCCTTACAACCATAGAATGCCTGAATGTTTAAAACCTGAGCTGTGTTATTTAACTGTAAAGCTGTGCATTGCTGAAAGTTCTCTGACCATCCCCTGTATAATGTCTGCAGTCTCTGTCTCCTGCAGTATGTCCGCAGTCTCTAATTGTCTCCTGCAGTATGTCCGCAGTCTCTGAGTGTCTCCTGCAGTATGTCCGCAGTCTCTGATTGTCTCCTGCAGTATGTCCGCAGTCTCTGAGTGTCTCCTGCAGTATGTCCGCAGTCTCTGAGTGTCTCCTGTAGCATGTCCGCAGTCTCTGATTGTCTCCTGCAGTATGTCCGCAGTCTCTGATTGTCTCCTGCAGTATGTCCGCAGTCTCTGATTGTCTCCTGCAGCATGTCCGCAGTCTCTGAGTGTCTCCTGCAGTATTTCCGCAGTCTCTGATTGTCTCCTGCAGTATGTCCGCAGTCTCTGAGTGTCTCCTGCAGTATGTCCGCAGTCTCTGATTGTCTCCTGTATAATGTCTGCAGTCTCTGATTGTCTCCTGCAGTATGTCCGCAGTCTCTGATTGTCTCCTGCAGTATGTCCGCAGTCTCTGAGTGTCTCCTGCAGTATGTCCGCAGTCTCTGAGTGTCTCCTGCAGTATGTCCGCAGTCTCTGATTGTCTCCTGCAGTATGTCCGCAGTCTCTGAGTGTCTCCTGCAGTATGTCCGCAGTCTCTGATTGTCTCCTGCAGCATGTCCGCAGTCTCTGAGTGTCTCCTGCAGTATTTCCGCAGTCTCTGATTGTCTCCTGCAGTATGTCCGCAGTCTCTGAGTGTCTCCTGCAGTATGTCCGCAGTCTCTGATTTTCTCCTGCAGTATGTCCGCAGTCTCTGATTGTCTCCTGCAGTATGTCCGCAGTCTCTGATTGTCTCCTGCATTATGTCTGCAGTCTCTGATTGTCTCCTGCAGTATGTCCACAGTCTCTGATTGTCTCCTGCAGTATGTCCGCAGTCACTGATTGTCTTCTGCAGTATGTCCGCAGTCTCTGAACCTCTCCTGTAGTATGTGTATTAATGTGCCCCTTTACTTGCTCAATTATTTGGGATTGCTCCACTGCTCAGTGAGAGGTAATAATGTGCATGAACCTCTAGCAACCAATCAGCAAACAGTAGTGATCTGCTTTAATCTCTAGCAACCAATCAGTAAGTGCTAATGATGTGCTGTAACCCCTAGCAACCAATTAGTGAACGCTAATAATGTACATTAACCTCTAGCAACCAATCGGCAAGCAGAAATTATGTGTTGTAACCTCTAGAAACCAGCCATTGAGCAGTAATGATAGGCTGTAACCTCTGGCAAACAATTGCAATCACTGCGTGATCTGCTGCAGTAAACTGATTTTGAGTCTACCTGCTATTTTTTGTATGTCTCAGAATGGAGGGGGGCCCCAAGAAAATGTTTTGCCCAGGGCCCAATCAAAATTAAAGACGGCCCTGTGTATGCTGGATTTTTGGTGAGTGCAATCCCATCAGGGGTTATCCCCCTCACGCGGTGATTATTCTTGGTGAAAGAAGCTCTTCACTCCTACAGAACACAGCTATTTGAACTTTCCTAAATCTTCTTAACTACTGGTCTTATTTTAAATGTGTCTGGGAAAATCTGACACATAGCGCTGCTGCAATAAGAAATCAGAGACTTGGCACCAATTTTGTTTTATGATTTATTGCTTATTTATATATGTTTTATTATTCTAAGTAGCTGCTCTAGTTTACTACATTATATTTTGGATTGGCTCTTGGTGCAGAGTAATGTGAGGTAGAGGCGGTATATTTCCACACATTTTTGGCATACATTAGGTTTTTTTTTTTTTTCTCTCCGCAGCCATGGATGTCCTCTGTTATTTAAGTAGTAGACACATAGATGTGAATGCTCTGTTCACTAATAATGAACCTACCACCATTGAGGTTAATTACAATGGAGCTTTGTCAGCATTGAGCCACACTTTAGAAAAACAAGTACTCACCTGGTGGGATATTTGCACTCTTGAGCAATACATAAAAGAGAAAATTATCATAAGAAGCCTAAGGTGGGATGTTGCCCCACAGGATGGTCTGGATGATCAAGGCTCAGCTCAGGAGTGGCTAGATGTTTTCAATGGAGTGAGTTACAAATTACAAGAACTAGTACTCCAAAGGAAAAAACGTAAAATGGCAAAAATAGAGTTAAAAATTACTGACCTACAGCAACAATTAGAACCTATCAAAGACAGTCAGCAAATTATTGATTTTAATATTAGAGTCCAAAAGAAATTAGACTAAGTAGACAGAGAAACACAAAAAAAGAAAATAAAGAAATATCACAGGGATCTAGAAGATTTTAAAACAAACTGCATATATGCTTGGCAGCAGGTTCCCAGCAATAAAGAGTGGACTGATCAACCCTCTCAGAGATTGCAGGGCCCCTTACAAGCACCAAGCCAGTCCATTCCTAGGCCTACACCTATTAATCAATATGTGTATGATAATGAAATCATACGTTCCCCCAAATTTTCTACACCCATCCAAAGAGGTGGTGGAAAAGGAAGAGGGCAAAGGAGAAATAACAAACAAAAAGGGAAATAATCAAAAGGAATATTATCAACCAAATGCATTTGATATCCCTGTGTATATAATAAATTTCAGCCATTACAGGAATACCAGATAAATCAAGAATATCACACTAACCAACCCCAGCCTCGTCCTTTTATGGGGAGAGGGAGGGGGTTTCAACGAAGGGGACGGGGACTACCCCCACGCAGAGGAAGGCCCCCACCGTACTCCCAGACCCCAAGTCAGCACAGGGGTCCACAACCCTCAACCCAGCACAGGGGTCCACAACCCTGGAATCATCAAAAAATGCCCCATTGGAAGGAACAACACTCACAACAAGAAAAATATCATCCCCAGCACGCTGCTGTAATAAAAGGAAACACCGGGGTTGTAGGGCAGGATCTAGAATCCAAAAAAAGAAGAAGGGGGTCCGAGTAGAAGGTATTTTTAACCTCTCTGATGCAAAGTTAACACATAAGGAAATGAACATCTTAAATCTCGGTTTAAAAAGCGGTCTAAAGAAGCCTGTTAATAAGTTTGTCTTTATCGACATTCACAAATACATCAGAAAATTGAACATCAAAAAATACTTCATAGGTTGTAATTCTTCTTCTACCATTGGTACTGTTCGGAAGCCCAATGAAGTGATTAATAGTGGCCTGAAAAACAAATCTCTGTTCAATCCTCTTAAGAATCTGAATCACCAAGTAGAGGTGTTCAAAGGATTAATTTTACGGGATTTGGAACACCTCAAACCAAATAAGGAGGTGAACATGAGACACATCAGTGAAGGCATCACTATGTTAGAAAAAAGAAAAGAAAACATCATAAGGCCAGCTGACAAGGGAGGAGGGGTGGTGATACTCCCAAAGGAGTTTTATCATGGTCAGATTATGGAGATGCTATCTGATCAAGTGACATATAAACCCCTCGAGAGTGATCCAACTCAATCCTATAGGGATCAATTGAAAACTTTGGTGGATATGGGATCAAGAAGTGGCGTCCTAACCGACAAAGAGAAGCGGTTTTTAGTACCTTCGAGCAGCCGTATACCTACACTATACACTCTGCCAAAGATTCATAAAGACTCCTCCAACCCTCCAGCAAGACCCATTGTAAATAGTATAGCGTCAGTTTCTGCAAGAATGGGCCAGTATTTAGATTGTTTTCTAAAAAAGAGAGTCATGAGTACTCGCTCGTATCTTAGGGATACTAAAAATGTCCTGAATTTTTTGCAGAATGTTGATCTAACGGGTAAATCACAGGTCCTTCTGGTCACAGCAGACGTTGCATCTCTGTACTCCATTATACAGCACAATGATGCTTTGTTGGCGCTTAATTGGGCTCTCTGCCAAAGGGATGATCTTCCCCACAACCAAAAAGTTTTTTTTGAGGAATGCTCTTGATTTTTGCCTCAGTCACAATTACTTTTGGTATGGTGACAATTTTTATACACAACAGAGAGGTGTTGCGATGGGCACAAAATTCGCGCCAAGCATCGCAAATCTTTTCATGACAGAGTGGGAAGATAAGACCATTTTTAAAGAACAACGTTCAAAATTAATTTTTTATAAACGCTTCATTGACGATTTGTTTTTTATTTGGGCTGGGCCACCTGAGTCACTGGAATTGTTTTTACAAACATTAAATTGTAATAACAATAATATAAGATTGATCTCGAATTGGCACAGTGACACAATCAATTTTCTTGATGTTACTATATACCGACGGAATGACAAATTAGAGACAAAGGTGTTCTTCAAAAAGACGGACAGGAATAGCTATTTGCCTATCACCAGCGGCCATCACCCCCTATGGCTCAAAAATATTCCAAAAGGACAGATCATGAGGGTGAAAAGAAATTGTTCCGAAGAAACCGAGTTCTTTCTCCAATCTAAAATTCTCACGGAGAGATTCGAAGCTAAAGGGTATAAACCGGAGATGTTAAAGAAAGTGGTGGAAGAAGTGGCAGCCCTCCCCAGAGCAGTGTACTTACAAGAAGTAGTCGGAGTAGAAGTAGGAGATGCCCTCCAAGAAAGAAAATAACCGTAATAATGAATGGGGTTTCATCTCTCAATTCCACTCCCATTATAATGAAGTTGAGGATATTTTTAAAAAGCATTGGCACATTCTTCTAATGGACAAGAAACTGACCAAAGTGCTTCCACCTGCACCTTAATTCATTTACAGAAAAACCACGAATTTCGGTGATAAAGTGGTAAAAAAAGTAATAGATCCCCCTAAACACCCTCAGATATTCTGGGATCGCAACAGTTTCTTTGCATGCAGAAAATATAAAGCATGCAGAGAAGTTGCCAGACCCCTGAGGGGTATTGATAATTTCATTTCTCTTGTGAATAATCGTTCTTTTGATATTAAACAGTTCATCACGTGCAATAGTACTTATGTGGTCTATGCTCTGATTTATATAGGCCGCACTAAGAGATTGTTACGAATTAGAATTGCGGAGCATATCAACAACATTAAAATAGGTTACAAAGACCACAATGTGTCTTTACATTTTAAGTTGAAGCATAATATGGACCCCACGGGGTTGGAATTTTGGGGTGTGGAACATCTCCAAACTCATTGGAGAGGTATGAATCGCATCCGAGAATTATCCAAACATGAAACTCGGTGGATTTATTCCGTGGACGTACTTTCCCCCAGAGGCCTTAAAATAGAGCTAGATATAAATTGTTTTATCAGTGACACATAGTATTTATTTGCATAAATAACCCTGAGTAGTCTCTGTCACATATATTTAGTAAGAATAAACGGAAGTATTACATCTAGATTTTTAATTTTTTAATGTTTACTTTTTCAATCATATGAAGGTCAGAATCTATATATTTTTTTAGATAACAAGTATCGTTTTAGACAACAATTATCTGAGATAATGTCTTTTTAGATTTTTTAGATAACAATTATTTTAGATAATATGTATTTTACTGTCTAATCTATTGGTCACACATTACTTATATTTTGGTATTATGGAGATCATGTACCTTTTTTTTCATATTGCTATTGTGTGCTTAATGCCATTGTACTACATCCTCCATGTATTTTTTATCCTGATGTCCATATCAATGCTGAGGGCTGTTGCCCTATATGGTAACAGTAAGTTGAAACAGGACAAATTAACATGCAGGCGGATGTATACGCTCCATCAGAAAATTATACATGTCTTGATTTATCTTATTGGTATACATGGAATAGTATCTGCATGATAATTGTATATTGGTGTTAGGATAAATGTTTATAAGGTATGGTCTTATAATAGACATAGAAGTCATGTTCCCTTTAAGAAGCCGGCGGTGATTTGTTTAAAGCAGCCTAGATATATTATGGGTGATAAAGGTCCTTGTTCCCCACTGCTGACAGCTCTACAAGCGCTGATTTCTGTGCGGTATGGGCTTGTCAGTAGGTCTTTTCCCATTGGCTGCCGAACCTATCACTTGTATAAATACCGTCTTATCAAAAGGTAGATTACGCCCTCAGACGAAGTCCGGAAGTGACGAAACGCATCAGGGGCGTAATCTACCGGAAGTGACGCGTGCGTTCCACGCACCGGAGAGGAACCAGGAAGTAAGCAGTCAGCTGTACTCAGTGAGCGCTCTGGAAAACCTCCCGGGAGTCGGGATAACAGGCACAGTGATCTTTATTACAAATGCTCTATTCATTGTATATTTGGCAAGCAGTTTTTACAAAGGGGGAGATATTTGGATATTAATAAAATTATTTTAGCAATATTACGCTATATGGATATTTTATTCCTCCCATATGTGATACGATATTAACCGAGAGTGTTACTGATATCTGGTGGTCGGATAGAGGAGATGGAAAGCTATCAATGATAACATCATAAAGGCTTGTGTATGCTGGATTTTTGGTGAGTGCAATCCCATCGGGGGTTATCCCCCTCACGCGGTGATTATTCTTGGTGAAACAAGCTCTTCACTACTGGTCTTATTTTAAATGTGTCTGGGAAAATCTGACACATAGCGCTGCTGCAATAAGAAATCAGAGACTTGGCACCAATTTTGTTTTATGATTTATTGCTTATTTATATATGTTTTATTATTCTAAGTAGCTGCTCTAGTTTACTACATTAGATTTTGGATTGGCGCAGAGTAATGTGAGGTAGAGGCGGTATATTTCCACACATTTTTTGCATACAACTCAATATTGTACCCTACGGACTAAGACTGGGATGCCATTAAAGTTCATGTGTGTGTAAAGGCAGGCGTCCCAATACATGTGACAATATAGCGTATATTGGAAAAAAAAAGTCTAGTTTCTCTCTGAACCCGGAATGAGTAAAGGTTAGAGTTTTTCTTCAAAAAAAATCTGGAAATTTCTGAGAAATGTCGCCATTTTGACAATATGTACTGCAGGCAATTGGGAAAGGGACACAATTAAAATAGAACTATAGGCAAAACTTTTGTTTTTCATTTTGGATATAAGGTTATAACCCCTGTCTGCTTTTTTTTGCCATCAGTGTCCAATTGGGGAGATTTACCTTCACTTCCTGTCCCATAGCAAAAACAGGAAGTGAGGGGAAATCCCTGCAAATGAAGGGAATCCCTTGGGGCCACACAGGTCACCAGAACTATTGTCCCCATTGGGAGATTTTTTCTTTATTACTTTTCGGCAGACAACCCAAAATTCAGCAATAATTAGGAGATTTCTGTGAAATTTTGACAATAATACACTCAAGTCAACGAGAGAGGGCAAAACTAAGGTCCTTTTAGTGTGCAACAGGCTTAAAGAGTATGTAAACCCAACATTTCATATTTTTGAAATGTGCCTGCTGTACCATGTACTTGTATGAAGAAGTATCCTGTTCTCTTTGTATTGCTTCCATTGTGTGAAACCTCTGATGTCCCTGTCCTGTTAATCCCAGTCTCTCTGCTTTCCTATTAAAAACTGACCACACTAGGCATGAGAGCACAGCGTGGTCCATTACCTACTTATGTTGGGAACTCTGCCTGCTCTACTCCAATTATCAGACTTGTTCTGACACCCTCCCCCCCTTACACAGCCTTTCACTTGGAAGATCAGTGCGCTGCTGTTCCTCTTCCTCCAACTCTTATGCAACTGAGAACAGAGGGAATGTGATCACTTAAATAAAAAAGGCAAAAAAAAAGGTATTTGTAATGTTTTTTATATGTATACACACGTTTTGCCTCTCAGTTCTATTAGCCTCTATAAACTGAATGGGTTGTTTTACAAGGTGAGGGGTTTACAATCACTTTAACCCCTTGATGCCATCTCACCGCCAGCCCTTTTACGGGTTTGGCATTCCGGGAGGCGGGGTGGGGGTTGTGACCACGTGACTGCTGTGACTGTGAATAATAATAATGAATAAATAAATGTAAACTGATACACAAATAAATAAAAATCATAAATAAAAAATAATTCAACTTAATAAATTAAGTAACAATAAATAAATAATTAACCCTTAACTTTAACCCTTACCCCTTACAAAATAAAATAATAATAACTAAACACCCTAACACAAAAAATAATAATTAATATTATTTTTATTATTAGTACTAATGTATTTTTTTGTTTGAGTTTGGGTGTTGATATTTTATTATTATTATTATTATTATTATTATTAATAATAATAATAATAATAATAATAATACTAATAATACATTTCATATTTTTTAATGTTTAGGTTAATTATTATCTATTAATATATTATTACAGATTATTAATTTATTTTACTTATTTATGAGATTTTTAGTTATTTGAGTATTTATTTTACATTTATTTATTCATATATTACTACTATTTTATTTTAAAAATTTTTCATTTGAGCAGAAAATTGTGCAAAAATGCGTGACAAGACACGCAAATCTGCACAAAAACACGCGAATGGCGCCTTTTCATTCATTTCTATGTGAATACAAATGCGCCAAAAACTCCCAAATCTGCCCGATTCGAGCAACAAAAAAAGCTCCAGAACTTGTTTGAGCTTCAGGCGTTTGGCTTCAGGCGACTCGGAGTGGAGATGTGAACCGTCTCCATAGAGAATAATTGATTCTTTTCTCCTCCATCGTTTTGGAGCTTCAGGCTTCAAGCTACACAACGCTGAGGTGTGAATGGGGCCTAAAAGAAATAAACTAAACTTTTTAAAATAGTTATTAAAAACTCAAAATAGTTATTCAAATCTGTCTATTTAAATAAAGAAAAACATTTTTTTTTTTTGCTAGAACACACACTAAAAGAAATAAACTAAACTATCAAATTATTCAAAATAATTAATAAAGACTCCATATAATTATTCAGTAATGTACTTTTACTATTGAATATTTAGAAAAAAAAGATTAAACACAAAATTACCAGTGCAGCACTATAAATCAAATAACCACTAAATGTGTTCATACCATAAGTGCTCTCTAAACCATACAACAATAAATATCAAAATGTCTTTTGGTTGTGTCTCAAATAAAAAAAGAAAACATGTACATTTTAATATTTCAAATTGTGCTCATGAATAGTGCTCAAAACAAAAAAAAACTGAAAACAATTCAAAACTCTCCTTTTGAATGATAATAAAAAAACAAAACAAAAAAAAGTTTTCTTTCCAAAAAAAAAAAATAAGAGTTTCTGTATCTGTGAAATCAGCATTTTTTCCCACAAAATCAATTTAGTCTAAATCACTGGGCTTAGCCTTCACCCAGACACTAAGACCAGGAGTATATCTACAAGATTAGAGAATTAGGCTAATGGAAACCATCCTGAAAATCTACAAGATGAATCTGGAGGTGAGGTGGATATGGGTCTTCAAGGACTGTACTAATCTGGTAGGAAGAGGTTTAAAGGCTTTGGTAATGGATGGATGGGTGGACAGCTGACTCTACTGACCACAAATGTGAAAACCGAGATAATGATTCCATTAGCCACGTCTCGGATCGATCAGATAGAACTTCAACCAGTGTCATGACTGTGATAACATGAGCCAGCTAGACAACGAAAATATTTGTTTGGTCTCCATTTGTTATTTACATAAATTAATTTAGTTAAATTAGTTTCATTCTTTTCGGAATTCCATTCAAGATCGAATTTATTCTATTCGAAGTTCGAATTTCGGAAGATGGTTATATTCTTTCTTATTTTATTCTATTCTATTCCTTTATTTTCTATTCTGTAATATTTTATTCTATTATATCTCTTTTTTTCTATTCTATTTTTTTCTATTCTTTTAATTTCTATTCTGTTTTGTTTTGGGTACAAACATTTATAGGTAAAGTTGATCCAGGGAAAATCCAATTGCCTCTCTGGGATCAAGAAGGAATTTTTTCCCCTGCTGTAGAAAATTGGATCCTGCTTTTCTGGGGGGGTTTTTTCGCCTTCCTCTGGATCAACAGTGGGTATAGGATTGGGTATATGGGATTTTATGATATTTTTTATTTTATTTATTTTTTTTATGGTTGAACTAGATGGACTTTTTTCAACCTGACTAACTATGTAATTATGTTTTACTTTATAGTTTGTATTATTATTATTATTATTATTATTATTATAAAATATAGTAATGGTTAATAATTTGTTATGTTCACTAACAGACAAATTTTAAAGGAAATCCTTTATTTTATTTATTTATTTATTGTTTTATGGTTGCACTAGATGGACTTGTCTTTTTTCACGCTAATTATGGGCGTCAATTACTATAGCGCCACGGCGCTAATTCGCGCAAATTTCCGCGAGTTAGCGCTAATTCGCGGCAATTTAGTGTGAATTAGCGCTACTATCGCTAATTCGCGCTAAAACGGTATTCACTATAGCGCTGGTGAGAAAATACTCCCAAAATCGAATTTACTATAGTTCCCTGAAACCAAATAGCGCCCAAACCCTTACTCTGCTAAAACCTGGAGAATTGCACATGGAAATAATGTTTAGAGCATAATATAATTGCCTAAATGGTACTGAAATATGCGGTATATTATTTAAAGATAATCTGCTTTAAAACTGTGTGAAAAAGTGAGTTCTACGCTGAAATATCTTTGAAAGTCTGAAAAGTGAAAAATTCCCTGTTTTGGACAACTAGGTGCCAGCACAACTGAGCATGATCAGACCTGAAAATAACTCTCATTTTAACTCAAGTGTCTTTTTTACCCGGAGCTATAGTAAATACCAAAATGAGAGCTAATTAGAGAACATTTTTTGGAAGTTAAAATCTGCTCTATTTTAGTCCAAATGAAGTTTCAGTCATTGATTCTAATGGAACAATTGTAACTTTCACAAAAAAAACCTTTTAATGTTGTGATGAAATGTATCTTTCTGTGAAATACATTTTCCTTTGCAACATTGTTGCTTCTACTTAAAATATTTTGATTTTAAGAATACTAGAATGTGGAATGTTTTGATGTTTTGGTAAAATATATTTTTCTCTGTCATTTTCACTTGTTACTCTTCATCTCACAACAATCTTTACCCTAAACTCACACAGGTGTCTTTACAAAGCACAAACAATACCATTGCTGATGCAAATTTAAAATGAATCACAATTTTTTGTGCTTTGTATTATTTCCAAATATTCATCATTTAAGCCCAAAAAATGTGATATGTGTACCAACATCAGAAAGCAAAATGTAATTCCCAAAAATTTGAGGGTAATATTCTACTCTCACCCACAAAAAAACACCAAATATCACAGAATAAATCAAGAAGAATAACTCTTGAGTAATGTAATTCCATCACCTGTGTGTCCATAGAAATGCAGTTTTTATGTGTTTTTATGTGTATTTATGTGTAGGAGGGTCTCACATGTGGCAGCTCCATGGCTTAGAGGTTAGAACTTCTGCTTAGTATCTCTGAGGGTCTGGGTTCAAATCCCAACCATGTTACTTCATGTAGAGAAGTTGTCTCATCTCCCAGGTCCTATAACTATGTCTGTGTGTAGGAGGGTTCCACCACCATTGTAAGTCTTTTCCAGATACACTATTTAGCCAAAAAGTATTGGGACGCCTGCCTTTACGCACACATGAACTTTAATGGCAGCCCAGTCTTAGTCCGTAGGGTTAAAATTTGATTTGGCCCACCCTTTGCAGATAGAACAGCTTCTGGGAAGGCTGTCCACAAGGTTTAGTGTGTCTATGGGAACGTTTGGTCATTCTTCCAGAAGTGCATTTGTGAGGCCAGGCACTGATGTTGGATGAGAAGGCCTGGCTCGCAGTCTCTACTCTAATTCAGCCAAAGGGTGTTCTATCGGGTTGAGGCCAGGACTCTGTGCAGGCCAGTCAAGTTTCTCCACCCCAAACTTGCTCATCCATGTCTTTATGGACCTTGCTTTGTGCACTGGTGTGCAGTCATGTTGGAACAGGAAGGGGCCATCTCCAAACTGTTCCCACAAAGTTGTGAGCATGAAATTGTCCAAAATGTCTTGGTATGCTGTCACCTTAAGAGTTCCCTTAACTGGAACTAAGAGGCCAAGCCCAACCCCTGAAAAACAACCCCACATCATAATCCCCCCTCCACCAAATCATTTGGACCAGTGCACAAAGCAAGGTCCATAAAGACATGGATGAGTGATTTTGGGGTGGAGGAACTTGACTGGCCTGCACAGAGTCCTGACCTCAACACAACAGAACACCTTGGGGATGAATTAGAGAGGAGACTGTAGGTCAGGCCTTCTCGTCCAACATCAGTGCCTGACCTCACAAATGCACATGGAAGAATGGTCAAACATTCCCATAGACACACTCCTAAACCTTGTGGACATGAAGAGTTGAAGCTGTTATAGCTGCAAAGGGTGGGCCAAATGAGTTTTGAACCCAATACTAATACTGGGATGCCATTATAGTTCATGTGCGTTTGAAGGCAGGCATCCCAATACTTAGGCCAATATATTGTATATTGCTTGTGACACTGAGCATGGCTATGGACTTAGGGGTGGTTCACACCACAGAGATGCAGAGAACATGTGTGGGGCTGCCTGGTGGCTAACAGTTCTGTCTAGCAGCACCTGGGATGTTGGTTCAATTCCCCAACATGCTAATACTTGTGTTGAAGTTTATATGTTCTCCCTGTGTGGGTTTCTCACCACAATCCAAAGACATGCTGGCATTTTATTTGTCTCCTGTCGAAATAGGTTCTAATGTAAGAAAGTTAATTTTGGACTTTATATTGGAAGCTCATTGCAGCCAGGGACTGATGTTAATGTTTATTAGCACTAATCATGCCCAGGGACTTGGACATTTCAAATTTTAGGGTTTACACTACACAAGTACATATGCTTAGAAAACTGTTGCTTTGTTTATGTGGATGCAAATGGACTTCGAGTTGGAGACTGTAGTTGGAGATTTGATGCACATAGCCAGGGGCTAAAACAGTTGTGAATAGTATTATGCATTCCTGCTCATCAGGTGCAATCACTTTAGACATACATGAAGAGACAGATTGAAAGATACTGGTGGGCGTGTACTTCTATTGTACTTCTGCAGTAGGGGGGGGTTCGTTTGGCCTGAGAAGGTCAGGTTTTTTGTTGTGGAGAAGGAATGATATTGGGAGATTTGATGAAATTCTTGTGCATTTTTTCAATCAAAAGTGGGTTTATGTGGCCATGCTGTCAATGTTGTGTGTATTGTTCCTGTCTGATCATGCAAACATCGTTTAGAAGCATCTGCTGACCTACTCTTTTTTATCTCGTTTAATTGTGTACACCGAATAGACATGTGCATTTCGTTTCGTTCCGAATCGAAATTCTGACAAATTTTTCATTATTCGGAAATTCGGATGCATCCGAATTTCCGAATTAGAAAAGTAAAGAATTTAAACGAATCCGGAAAAAAACGAACGAATTCGAAAACATATTCGAATCGAATTCGAAGACAAATTCAAATCGAATTCGAAAAAAATAGGAAACGTTTTTCTAACAAAACCAATAGGATAGAATATAAAATAATAAAGCAATAGAATATATATATATATATATATATATATATATATATATATATATATATATATATATATATTTTTTTTTTTTTTTTATTATTCTCTTTTTTTTTTTATGCTTTTCTTTTATTTTATATTCTATAATAGTCTTTTCAATTCAAATGCAAATTCATTCTATACGAAATTCGAATTTCGGAACATGGCTTCTGAAGCTTGAATTTCGTATAGAATGAATTTGAATGTGAATAGAAAAGATTAGAACAGAAAATAGAAAAGAATAGACTAGAAAAACAATAGAACAGAATAGAAGATAATATATATATTATATTTTCTTCTAGTCTGTTCTATTGTTTTTCTAGTCTATTCTTTTTTATTATTTTCTATTCTATTCTCATCTTTTATATTCAAATTTGATTTCGGTCTATATGAAATTCGAATCTCTCAAATCGCTCCAATGTAAACCTAGGCTTCTGCACACCTGCAAGTTAATGATAAAGGTGGAATCTTTATATATTACAGCTGTGGAGAATTGCAGGTAATGAATTCAGCTGGTGGATAGGCAGTGTTTGAATGTGTCAGCTCTGGTTCACATTGGTGTGATTTGACATGTCAAATCGGTGGCAATTGCCCTGTTCTAATTGGTGTGATTTGTATTGATATCGATGGAGAAACCTGCACTGATGACTCTGATGTTGCCCCCCACAGTCGGGACTGACATGCAGGAATGAAATTGTGGGAGTTCAGCTGAACGATTTCCTCCCTCTGTCAGTGTGAACCAAGGCTCAAACTGGGCCTTTCGTCTTTGTAATTCACCTGCTGCTAACCCAGGGACACCATTTCTTATCAAACTCCCTTAAGTTTACCTTCAAATATATGTAGAAATACAGATTTGCATATCTGAAAATAAAAAATACTAATTGTGGTTGGGATCAAATATTCGCAGCTGCAATCAAAAGCGTGGTTTCACCTTCTGACCCGGAAATTAGTCATTGTATGCACCCGGAAGTTCTTGTGCTGCTCAGGATCTCCATCTAGGTGGACATGGCAAGGTCTCTATAGCAAAGAGGAGGTGCTGCTCATTGGCCGGGTAAGTGTAGGATATGTACTTGTACTTAATCAATGCGGGGGTGGATGTCATAGTTAGATTTGGTGTGGGTGGGGTTCATTGATTTGTTTGGCATCACCACACATTTGCTTCCGTCCCATGTGCACACATCACTTCCTGCATTTGTTCTGCTGATGTAAATCAGTAAGGACTATGCAAGTATAAATGAGAGCTCCTTTTATTAAAATATTTATGACTTGTTTCACAGTTGGGAGAATTTTGCAGCAAATTTGGACCTCTGAGTTGCAGGACAAGTTGTACCCCATGATTCTCAATGATAACTATTCATATCTGTGCTACTTTAAGTCGCACCAACTTCAAAGTAGTCCCTGTACTACTTTGGTGTGACTTGAGGTATATCGGGTACAATATTACTCTGGCATTCCCAGAAGTTGGGGCCAAGTTGCAGCGGCAAAGTGGCACCAAAATAGTGTGACTTTCAGGTCGCAGCAGTGTGAATGAGATTCAAGGATAACACCTTTGAATTTGGCCCTATTGTCACTTGTGCATCCTGAAAGTGTAGCAAATTCGTCCCTGCACTACCTTGGTTTGACTTTGATGCAATTTGGGATCCATACACCACAAGATTACACAGACATTGCTTCAAGTCATGACAAAGCTGTGCAATTTTAAGGTCGCACAAGTGCAAATGGGGCCTTATTCAAAGGTGTTATCAATTAATCGCATTAGGTTACTTTCACACTTGGGTGACTTTTCAAGCAGCTTTGGACTTCAGAGTCACATGAAAAGTTGTCCCCCTTGATTTCCATGCATATTTATTAGAGCTGCACGATTAATCGTCATCGTGATTTTTTCCCCTTTGCGATCTTGAAAAAAAGCGTTTCACGATTCTTGCTATGCAAAGAACTCTCTCTGCTCTTCTGAAGCCACAGCTGTCAAAAGAAAGGAATAGAAAAAACTTCTGCCAAGAATTAGAACATTCTTTATCAGTGAACTTAACTAGAAACCTTGTAAAAATTTGTCAATGAGATAGAATTCTGCATAAGTGGGGAAAGTTTAACCACTTAAACACTAAACATTTTTTTGACATTTGTTGGTTTCAGGTTAAAATCATTTTTTTTGCTAGAAAATTACTTAGAACCCCCCAACATTATATATATATATATATATATATATATATATATATATATAATTTTTTTTTTTTTTGTAAAGACCCTAGAGAATAAAATGGTGGTTGTTACAATATTTTATGTCACACTATATTTGCGCCTTTCAAATGCAATTCTTTTTGGAAAAAAGTACTTTAATGAATTAAAAAAAAAAAAAGAAAAGTTAGCCCAATTTTTTGTGGGATAATGTGAAAGATTTTACGTCGCGAGAATCGTGATCTTTTTATTCTAAGCAAAAAAATTGTGATTCTCATTTTCGCCAGAACCATGCAGCTCTAATATCTATGCAACTTCACCCATGTTCACATAGGTCTGAATTGACATGTCAAATTGTAGACCAAATCGGCGCCTATTGATGGCCATTTGAACTGTCCGAATTGGTGCGACGCCACAACGATTCCCAAAAGTAGTTCCTGCACTACTTTGGGCGACTTCAGGGGGCGATTTCTTACCTCCCAACTTTTTGAGATGGGTATAAGGGACACCTATTAGAAAAAGTAGGTAGGCATAGGACACCTTCTTAAAGGAGAACAGTTGGGACCTATGTGATTTCACTAGACATCTGTGCAGGAAAGTGCACTGATGTCTCTGAAATCGCTGACAAAGTCGGGCTGAGTCACACTTGTGCGACTTTGGACATCAGAGTCGTATGACAAGTCATACCCCATGATTTTTAATGTGTACCATTCATATCTGTGCGAATTCAAGTAACACTGACTTCAACGTAGTCCCTGTACTACTTTGGTCTGACTTTGATGCGAGTTGAGGTCCATAGACCTCAAGTTTACACAGGCATTCCCTGGAATTGCGGCAAAATTGCTGATACAAAATCATGGGAAAGTTGCGTGTCTTTCCCTGCGACTCCTGCGTCCATAGACCTCAAGATTACACAGGCATTGCTTAAAGTCGCATTAAAATCTCGCAACTTTCAGGTCGCACAAGTGTGAAAGGTGCCTAAGTCACTGTGCTGAGTACTATTTTATACCTAGAATATAAAGTAGTCCCACCATCAAACACTAGTAAACATATGTTCTCAATATAATTGTGCTCAAATGGCTGAAAATCACACAGATGGTATCACCTACTGAAAGCTTGCATTGTACTCAGCAGCATATGCTGAAAAGAGGCAAATGCCTATTAGCCAATGCCACATCAGCACGAGCATGGTTGTTACTATAATATTAATGCTTGAAATGCAAAACATTATTGTATTGAATCAAACATTAGTAAATGTATTTTCTCTGTATTTAAGTGCTCAGCTCTGTAGCATAGCGGTATACCCTGCTGCCCCCAAAAGTTCAAGCCATGAATTCAAATCCCACTGGCAGCATCACCTCCTAGAAGTGTGCATTGTACTCAGAAGCATAATTAGCCAAAGCACATCAGCTTGCTTTATTCCATATTTTAACTCTTCAAATGCATGCAATGGTATGTACTTATTCAATAATATGGTATGGAATTCCAAAATTCAAGGAAAAAAATGTCGTAGGGTCCCCCCAGTACATACCAGGTCCTTTGGTATGGACTTTAAGGGGAACCCCAGACCAAAATGTAAAATAAATTTGATGTGGGGCCCCCAAAATCCATACCAGACCCTTATCCGAGCATGCAGCCTGGAGGTCAGGATAGGGGGGGACGAGTGAGCACAATCCCCTTCTGAACCTTACCAGGCCACATGCCCCAAAGCACCTTTTCCCCATGTTGATGGGGACAAGGGCCTCTTCCCGACAACACTGGTCGGTGGTTGTCGGTCTGCAGGCAGGGGGTTTATCAGAATCTGGAAGCCCCCTTTAACAAGGGGGCTCCCAGATCCTGCCCCCTATGTGAATAGGTACGGGGTACATTTTACCACTACCCATTCACCAAAAAAAGCAGTGAAATGTAAATAAATTAATAGCCGGTTTTTGACAAGTCCTTTATTGTAGAATACCTCCAAGCTGTCTTCTTCCCTGAGCCATCTTCTCCAGACGCTGTCTCTCCCTCCTCCATCTTCTCCCCGAGCTGTATTCTCCCAGTGCCGTCTCTCCTGCCGCCGCCATCTGCTGTGTTCTTCCGCACCGCTGGTTACCCGCCAATAGAAAAAAGCTGCTCTTCTTCCATGGTGGTCTTCCTCCGCTGTGTTGTCACCCGCTGTGTGGCGTCTCTTACATAGCCATGGAGCGGACTCTCCGGGTGACATTATCGGATGGCCACAGAAGACCGCCACAAGAAGAGCGGCTTTTTTTTTATTAGTGGGTAACCAGCTGCGCTGAAGAACACATCAGCGGGAGAAGATGGTGGCAGCAGGAGAGACAGCTCGGGGAGAAGAAACATCAAACACTAGTGAATGTATTTTCTATGTATTTTCTATGTATGACTGTGCTACACCCAATAGGCTAGCGGTCAGCACTTCTACCTTGAAGAACTCATGGGTTCAAATCCCACAGAGAAATGCTAAAAGATTGAATTGGTGAAAAAAAAGCAAATGACTATTAGCCAAAGCAGCATATGCTGAAAATAGGTGAATGCCAATTAGCCAATGCACTTTAAATTTGGCTGATTCTATTATATTAACTCTTCAAATGCATGCAATGATATGTAAGTATTCAATACTATTATGGTGTGAAATTCCAAACACCACACACTAACTAATGGGCAGATTACATTTTTTTGTTTGTTCATTTTAATTCGCTTGTGCACTGAAAAAATAAACACAGCTGGGGGATGGTAGGTTGGCTGGTATTTGAACTTGTACCATGAGTGCTGTGGAGACATCTGAGCAGACTACTAAGCCATTGTGCTAAGTATGAGACCTGCATAATAGTGTAGTATGATTAAAGAATGAATATAAATAATTACCGCTTTATAGTCACCTAAATTAAAAAATAAAAAACAACATACAACAAATAGGTAACCTAAATGTTTAATACATGTAACTTTACAGAATAGCAGACATTACTATGTAATAATCATTCATAACTGCATTAGTTAGCAAAAGAAGGAAAAAACTAGGAATACTAATTGCAACATACATCAATAGATGCACACGAGGTAGAGCACATCTCACATAAAATGTTTCTTTCACATACATGGATCATGATTACAGTGCAGTACTATATAACAACTTGGTAGGAATTGGCATTTGCATATACGCGGAAACGATAATTAGCGCCAGCTTAGAATTTACTAACATGTGTTTCTCACTAATAGCGCTAGTTTTTCATTCGCACATTCGCCTGTTGAAATTTTATTTGGCTAAAATGGGAGCTATTATTTGCCATAGTGCCCAGTACTTCCTGGCGCTATAGTAAATGACCCCCATAGACTTTAACGGTGTTCACGTGCTCGAACAAACTTTTTTCCTGTTCACATGTTCTGGTGCGAACCGAACAGGGGGGGGGTCTGCTCATCCCTACCTAGCAGAAAAAAGGGTCGCTGGTTCGTATTCCCAACCACACCACAAGACTACCTGCCTGGAGTTTGCATGTTCTCCCTGTGCCTGCGTGGGTTTCCTCCGGGTACTCCGGTTTCCTCCCACACTCCAAAGACATGCTGGTGGGTTAATTGGCTTCTGTCTAAATTGGCCCTAGTATATGAATGTGAGTTAGGGACCTTAGATTGTAAGCTCCTTGAGGGTAGGGGCCCATATTAGTGTATAATGTATATGTAAAGCACTGCGTAAATTGACGGCACTATAGAAGTACCTTTAAATAAAAATAAATAAGTCTTCACTAATATTATGGTGTGAATCTCCAAAACACCATACACTAGCTAACAAGCAGTTTACATTTGATAAACTTTATTGTATGGTTGATAAACTTTATTGTATGGTATATAAACCATCAAACACTAGTAAAAGTATTTTGTATACATAATTGTGCTCAGCCCAATAGGCTAGCAGTTAGCACCTCTACCTTCAAAAATTCAGGTATTGAAAGACTCATGGGTTTGAATCCTAAAAGATTACTATTGGTGGAGAAAAGGAGAATTACTGTTAGCCAATTAGCCAAAGCAGCATACAGTGAATGCCAAGTAGCCAATACACTTTAATGTGGTTGATATTATTGTATTAACTCTTCAAATGCTTGCAATGGTATGTAAGTATTCACTAATATTATGGTGTGAATCTCCAAACACCACACACTAGCTAACAAGCAGTTTACATTTGATAAACTTTATTGTATAGTATATAACACATCAAACACTAGTAAAAGTATTTTGTATGTATAATTGTGCTCAGCCCAATAGGCTAGCAGTTAGCACCTCTACCTTCAAACATTCAGGTATTGAAAGACTCATGGGTTCAAATCCCACAGAAAAATCCTAAAAGATTGCATTGGTGGAAAAAGGAGAATGCCAGTTAGCCAATTAGCCAAAGCAACACAAATATATGTGTATATATATTTACTGAAAATAGGTGATTGCCAAGTAGCCAATGCAGTTTAATGTGAAAGTTTTTATTGTATTAACTCTTTAAATGCATGCAATGGTATGTAAGTATTCAATTATAATATGATGTGACATTCCAAACACCACACACTAGCTAAAGGTCATTTTACATTTCTTTGTTTATTTTAATTCACTTGTGCACTGAAAAAATAAACACAGCTGGTGGATGGTAGGTTGGCTGTTGTTTGAACTCATACCATGAGTGGTGTGGAGATATCCAAGCAGACCACTAAGCCATTGTGCTAAGTACAAGACCTGCATAATAGTGTAGTATTATTAAAGAATGAACATAAATAATTACTGCTTTATAGTCAACTAAATTAATAAATAATAAATCAAAAACATGAAAAAAACAACATACAACAAATAGGTAACCTAAATGATTAATACATGTAACTTTACAGAATAGCAGACATTACTATGTAATAATCATTCAGAACTGCATTTCTTAGCAAAAGAAGGAAAAAAAAACTAGGAATACTAATTGCAATATAAATCAATAGATGCACGGGAACTAGAGCACATCTCTGATAAAAAATGTTTCTTTCACATACATGGATCATGGCTACAGTACAGTGCTATATAACAACTTGATAAGAATTGGCATTTGTATATACGCGGAAGCGGCAATTTGGAATTTACAAACGTTTGTTCTCCGCTTATATCGCTGAATTTCATGCGCAAATTCGCCGTTTTGTTTCCATTTGGCTAAAATGGGCTCTATTATTTGCCATAGTGCCCAGTACTTCCTGGAGTTATAGTAAATGACCCCCATAGTATTTATTTGCATAAATAACTCTGAGTAGTCTCTGTCACATATATTTAGTAAGAATAAATGGAGGTATTACATCTAGATTTTTAATTTTTAATTTTTTAATGTTTACTTTTTCAATTATATGAAGGTCAGAATCTATATATTTTTTTAGATAACAAGTATCTTTTTAGACAACAATTATCTTAGATAATGTCTTTTTAGATTTTTTAGATAACAATTATTTTAGATAATATGTATTTTACTGTCTAATCTATTGGTCACACATTACTTATATTTTGGTATTATGGAGATCATGTACCTTTTTTTCATATTGCTATTGTGTGCTTAATGCCATTGTACTACATCCTCCATGTATTTTTTGTCCTGATGTCCATATCAATGCTGAGGGCTGTTGCCCTATATGGTAACAGTAAGTTGAAACAGGACAAATTAACATGCAGGCGGATGTATACGCTCCATCAGAAAATTATACATGTCTTGATTTATCTTATCGGTATACATGGAATAGTATCTGCATGATAATTGTATATTGGTGTTAGGATAAATGTTTATAAGGTATGGTCTTATAATAGACATATAAGTCATGTTCCCTTTAAGAAGCCGGCGGTGATTTGTTTAAAGCAGCCTAGATATATTATGGGTGATAAAGGTCCTTGTTCCCCATTGCTGACAGTTCTACAAGCGCTGATTTCTGTGCGGTATGGGCTTGTCAGTAGGTCTTTTCCCATTGGCTGCCGAACCTATCACTTGTATAAATACCATCTTACCAAAAGGTAGATTACGCCCTCAGACGACGTCCGGAAATTACAAAACGCGTCAGTGACGTAATCTACCGGAAGTGACGCGTGCGTTCCACGCACCGGAGAGGAACCAGGAAGTAAGCAGTCAGCTGTACTCAGTGAGCGCTCTGGAAAACCTCCCGGGAGTCGGGATAACAGGCATAGTGCACTTTATTACAAATGCTCTATTCATTGTATATTTGGTACGCAGTTTTTACAAAGGGGGGAGATATTTGGATGTTAATAAAATTATTTTAGCAATATTACGCTATATGGATATTTTATTCCTCCCATATGTGATACGATATTAACCGAGAGTGTTACTGACATCTGGTGGTCGGATAGAGGAGATGGAAAGCTATCAATGATAACATCATAAAGGCTTGTGTATGCTGGATTTTTGGTGAGTGCAATCCCATCGGGGGTTATCCCCCTCACGCGGTGATTATTCTTGGTGAAAGAAGCTCTTCACTCCTACAGAACACAGCTATTTGAACTTTCCTAAATCTTCTTAACTACTGGTCTTATTTTAAATGTGTCTGGGAAAATCTGACACATAGCGCTGCTGCAATAAGAAATCAGAGACTTGGCACCAATTTTGTTTTATGATTTATTGCTTATTTATATATGTTTTATTATTCTAAGTAGCTGCTCTAGTTTACTACATTAGATTTTGGATTGGCGCAGAGTAATGTGAGGTAGAGGCGGTATATTTCCACACATTTTTTGCATACAACTCAATATTGTACCCTACGGACTATGACTGGGATGCCATTAAAGTTCATGTGTGTGTAAAGGCAGGCGTCCCAATACTTGTGACAATATAGCGTATATTGGAAAAAAAAGTCTAGTTTCTCTCTGAACCCGTAATGAGTAAAGCTTAGAGTTTTTCTTCAAAAAAAATCTGGAAATTTCTGAGAAATGTCGCCATTTTGACAATATGTACTGCAGGCAATTGGGAAAGGGACACAATTAAAATAGAACTATAGGCAAAACTTTTGTTTTTCATTTTGGATATAAGGTTATAACCCCTGTCTGCTTTTTTTTGCCATCAGCGTCCAATTGGGGAGATTTACCTTCACTTTCTGTCCCATAGCAAAAACAGGAAGTGAGGGGAAATCCCTGCAAATGAAGGGAATCCCTTGGGGCCACACAGGTCACCAGAACTATTGTCCCCATTGGGAGATTTTTTTCTTTATTACTTTTCTGGGGACAACCCAAAATTCAACAATAATTAGGAGATTTCTGTGAAATTTTGACAATAATACACTCAAGTCTACGAGAGAGGGCAAAACTAAGGTCCATTTAGTGTGCAACAGGCTTAAAGAGTATGTAAACCCAACATTTCATATTTTTGAAATGTGCCTGCTGTACCATGTACTTGTATGAAGAAGTATCCTGTTCTCTTTGTATTGCTTCCATTGTGTGAAACCTCTGGTGTCCCTGTCCTGTTAATCCCAGTCTCTCTGCTTTCCTATTAAAAACTGACCACACTAGGCATGAGAGCACAGCGTGGTCCATTACCTACTTATGTTGGGAACTCTGCCTGCTCTACTCCAATTATCAGACTTGTTCTGACACCCTCCCCCCCTTACACAGCCTTTCACTTGGAAGATCAGTGCGCTGCTGTTCCTCTTCCTCCAACTCTTATGCAACTGGGAACAGAGGGAATGTGATCACTTAAATAAAAAAGGCAAAAAAAAAAAAGGTATTTGTAATGTTTTTTATATGTATACACACGTTTTGCCTCTCAGTTCTATTAGCCTCTATAAACTGAATGGGTTTACAATCACTTTAACCCCTTAATGCCATCTCACCGCCAGCCCTTTTACGGGTTTGGCATTCCGGGAGGCGGGGTGGGGGTTGTGACCACGTGACTGCCGTGACTGTGAATAATAATAATGAATAAATAAATGTAAACTGATACACAAATAAATAAAAATCATAAATAAAAAATAATTCAATTCAATAAATTAATGCTAAGTAACAATAAATAAATAATTAACCCTTAACTTTAACCCTTACCCCTTACAAAATAAAATAATAATAACTAAACACCCTAACACAAAAAATAATAATTAATATTATTTTTATTATTAGTACTAATGTATTTTTTTGTTTGAGTTTGGGTGTTGATATTTTATTATTATTATTATTAATAATAATAATAATACTAATAATACTAATAATACATTTCATATTTTTTAATGTTTAGGTTAATTATTATCTATTAATATATTATTACAGATTATTAATTTATTTTACTTATTTATGAGATTTTTAGTTATTTGAGTATTTATTTTACATTTATTTATTCATATATTACTATTTTATTTTAAAAATTTTTCATTTGAGCAGAAAATTGTGCAAAAATGCGTGACAAGACACGCAAATCTGCACAAAAACACGCGAATGGCGCCTTTTCATTCATTTCTATGTGAATACAAATGCGCCAAAAACTCCCAAATCTGCCCGATTCGAGCAACAAAAAAAGCTCCAGAACTTGTTTGAGCTTCAGGCGTTTGGCTTCAGGCGACTCGGAGTGGAGATGTGAACCGTCTCCATAGAGAATAATTGATTCTTTTCTCCTCCATCATTTTGGAGCTTCAGGCTTCAAGCTACACAACGCTGAGGTGTGAATGGGGCCTAAAAGAAATAAACTAAACTTTTTAAAATAGTTATTAAAAACTCAAAATAGTTATTCAAATCTGTCTATTTAAATAAAGAAAAACATTTTTTTTTTTGCTAGAACACACACTAAAAGAAATAAACTAAACTATCAAATTATTCAAAATAATTAATAAAGACTCCATATAATTATTCAGTAATGTACTTTTACTATTGAATATTTAGAAAAAAAAGATTAAACACAAAATTACCAGTGCAGCACTATAAATCAAATAACCACTAAATGTGTTCATACCATAAGTGCTCTCTAAACCATACAACAATAAATATCAAAATGTCTTTTGGTTGTGTCTCAAATAAAAAAAGAAAACATGTACATTTTAATATTTCAAATTGTGCTCATGAATAGTGCTCAAAACAAAAAAAAACTGAAAACAATTCAAAACTCTCCTTTTGAATGATAATAAAAAAACAAAACAAAAAAAAGTTTTCTTTCCAAAAAAAAAAAATAAGAGTTTCTGTATCTGTGAAATCAGCATTTTTTCCCACAAAATCAATTTAGTCTAAATCACTGGGCTTAGCCTTCACCCAGACACTAAGACCAGGAGTATATCTACAAGATTAGAGAATTAGGCTAATGGAAACCATCCTGAAAATCTACAAGATGAATCTGGAGGTGAGGTGGATATGGGTCTTCAAGGACTGTACTAATCTGGTAGGAAGAGGTTTAAAGGCTTTGGTAATGGATGGATGGGTGGACAGCTGACTCTACTGACCACAAATGTGAAAACCGAGATAATGATTCCATTAGCCACGTCTCGGATCGATCAGATAGAACTTCAACCAGTGTCATGACTGTGATAACATGAGCCAGCTAGACATGTGCAGAACGAAAATATTTGTTTGGTCTCCATTTGTTATTTACATAAATTAATTTAGTTAAATTAGTTTCATTCTTTTCGGAATTCCATTCAAGATCGAATTTATTCTATTCGAAGTTCGAATTTCGGAAGATGGTTATATTCTTTCTTATTTTATTCTATTCTATTCCTTTATTTTCTATTCTGTAATATTTTATTCTATTACATCTCTTTTTTCCTATTCTATTTTTTTCTATTCTTTTAATTTCTATTCTGTTTTGTTTTGGGTACAAACATTTATAGGTAAAGTTGATCCAGGGAAAATCCAATTGCCTCTCTGGGATCAAGAAGGAATTTTTTCCCCTGCTGTAGAAAATTGGATCCTGCTTTTCTGGGGGTTTTTTTCGCCTTCCTCTGGATCAACTGTGGGTATAGGATTGGGTATATGGGATTTTATGATATTTTTTATTTTATTTATTTATTTTTTTTTTTTTATGGTTGAACTAGATGGACTTTTTTCAACCTGACTAACTATGTAATTATGTTTTACTTTATAGTTTGTATTATTATTATTATTATTAATATAAAATATAGTAATGGTTAATAATTTGTTATGTTCACTAACAGCCAAATTTTAAAGGAAATCCTTTATTTTATTTATTTATTGTTTTATGGTTGCACTAGATGGACTTTTGTCTTTTTTCACGCTAATTATGGGCGTCAATTACTATAGTGCCACGGCGCTAATTCGCGCAAATTGCCGCGAGTTAGCGCTAATTCACAGCAATTTAGCGCGAATTAGCACTACTATCGCTAATTCGCGCGAAAACGGTATTCACTATAGCGCTGGTGAGAAAATACTCCCAAAATCGAATTTACTATAGTTCCCTGAAACCAAATAGCGCCCAAACCCTTACTCTGCTAAAACCTGGAGAATTGCACATGGAAATAATGTTTAAAGCATAATATAATTGCCTAAATGGTACTGAAATATGCGGTATATTATTTAAAGATAATCTGCTTTAAAACTGTGTGAAAAAGTGAGTTCTACGCTGAAATATCTTTGAAAGTCTGAAAAGTGAAAAATTCCCCGTTTTGGACAACTAGGTGCCAGCCCAACTGAGCATGCTCAGACCTGAAAATAACTCTCATTTTAACTCGTGTCTTTTTTACCCGGAGCTATAGTAAATACCAAAATGAGAGCTAATTAGAGAAAATTTTTTGGAAGTTAAAATCTGCTCTATTTTAGTCCAAATGAAGTTTCAGTCATTGATTCTAATGGAACAATTGTAACTTTCACAAAAAAAAAACCTTTTAATGTTGAGATGAAATGTATCTTTCTGTGAAATAAATTTTCCTTTGCAACATTGTTGCTTCTACTTAAAATATTTTGATTTTAAGAATACTAGAATGTGGAATGTTTTGATGTTTTGGTAAAATATATTTTTCTCTGTCACTTTCACTTGTTACTCTTCATCTCACAACAATCTTTAACCTAAACTCACACAGGTGTCTTTACAATCCACAAACAATACCATTGCTGATGAAAATTTAAAATGAATCACAATTTTTTGTGCTTTTTATTATTTCCAAATATTCATAATTTAAGCCCAAAAAATGTGATATGTGTACCAACATCAGAAATCAAAATGTAATTCCCAAAAATTTGAGGGTAATATTCTACTCTCACCCACAAAAAAACACCAAATATCACAGAATAAATCAAGAAGGATAACTCTTGAGTAATGTAATTCCATCACCTGTGTGTCCATAGAAATGCAGTATTTATGTGTATTTATGTGTATTTATGTGTATTTGTGTGTATTTGTGTGTATTTGTGTGTAGGAGGATCTCACACGTGGCAGCTCCGTGGCTTAGAGGTTAGAACTTCTGCTTAGTATCCCTGAGGGTCTGGATTAAAATCCCAACCATGTTACTTCATGTAGAGAAGTTGTCTCATCTCCCAGGTCCTATAACTATGTCTAAATGTAGTAGTTATGTGTAGGAGGGTTCCACCACCATTGTAAGTCTTTTCCAGATACACTATTTAGCCAAAAAGTATTGGGACGCCTGCCTTTACGCACACATGAACTTTAATGGCAGCCCAGTCTTAGTCCGTAGGGTTAAAGTTTTATTTGACCCACCCTTTGCAGCTAGAACAGCTTCTGGGAAGGCTGTCCACAAGGTTTAGTGTGCCTATGGGAACGTTTGATCATTCTTCCAGAAGTGCATTTGTGAGGCCAGGCACTGATGTTGGATGAGAAGGCCTGGCTGGCAGTCTCTACTCTAATTCAGCCAAAGGGTGTTCTATCGGGTTGAGGCCAGGACTCTGTGCAGGCCAGTCAAGTTTCTCCACCCCAAACTTGCTCATCCATGTCTTTATGGACCTTGCTTTGTGCACTGGTGTGCAGTCATGTTGGAACAGGAAGGGGCTTTCCCCAAACTGTTCCCACAAAGTTGGGAGCATGAAATTGTCCAAAATGTCTTGGTATGCTGTCACCTTAAGAGTTCCCTTAACTGGAACTAAGAGGCCAAGCCCAACCCCTGAAAAACAACCCCACATCATAATCCCCCCTCCACCAAATCATTTGGACCAGTGCACAAAGCAAGGTCCATAAAGACATGGATGAGTGATTTTGGGGTGGAGGAACTTGACTGGCCTGCACAGAGTCCTGACCTCAACACAACAGAACACCTTGGGGATGAATTAGAGAGGAGACTGTAGGTCAGGCCTTCTCGTCCAACATCAGTGCCTGACCTCACAAATGCACTTCTGGAAGAATGGTCAAACATTCCCATAGACACACTCCTAAACCTTGTGGACAAGAAGAGTTGAAGCTGTTATAGCTGCAAAGGGTGGGCCAAATGAGTTTTGAACCCAATACTAATACTGGGATGCCATTACAGTTCATGTGTGTTTAAAGGCAGGCATCCCAATACTTACGCCAATATACTGTATATTGTGACACTGAGCATGGCTATGGACTTAGGGCTGGTTCACACCACAGAGATGCAGAGACCATGCTTGGGGCTGCCTGGTGGCTAAGTGGGTAGCAGTTCTGTCTAGCAGCACCTGGGATGTTGGTTTAATTCCCCAACATGCTAATCCTTGTGTTGAAGTTTATATGTTATCCCTGTGTGGGTTTCTCACCACAATCCAAAGACACGCTGGCATTTTATTTGTCTCCTGTCAAAATAGGTTCTAATGTAAGAAAGTTAATTTTGGACTTTATATTGGAAGCTCATTGCAGCCAGGGAGTGATGTTAATGTTTATTAGCACTAATCATGCCCAGGGACTTGGACATTTAAAATGTTAGGGTTTACACTGCACAAGTACATATGCTTAGAAAACTGTTGCTTTATTTATGTGGATGCAAATGGACTTCGATCTTTGGCCTGTAGTTGGAGATTTGATGCACATAGCCAGGGGCTAAAACAGTTGTGAATAGTATTATGCATTCCTGCTCATCAGGTGCAATCACTTTAGACATACATGAAGAGACAGATTGAAAGATACTGGTGGGCGTGTACTTCTATTGTACTTCTGCAGTAGGGGGGTTCGTTTGGCCTGAGAAGGTCAGGTTTTTTGTTGTGGAGAAGGAATGATATTGGGAGATTTGATGAAATTCTTGTGCATTTTTTCAATCAAAAGTGGGTTTATGTGGCCATGCTGTCAATGTTGTGTTTGTATTGTTCCTGTCTGATCATGCAAACATCGTTTAGAAGCATCTGCTGACCTACTCTTTTTTATCTCGTTTAATCGTGTACACCGAATAGACATGTGCATTTCATTTCGTTCCGAATCGAAATTCGGACAAATTTTTCATTATTCAGAAATTCGGATGCATCCGAATTTCCGAATTAGAAAAGTAAAGAATTTAAACGAATCCGGAAAAAAACGAATGAATCCGGGAAAAAACGAACGAATTCGAAAACATATTCGAATCGAATTCGAAGACAAATTCAAATCGAATTCGAAAAAATAGGAAACGTTTTTCTAAAAAAACCAATAGGATAGAATATAAAATAATAAAGCAATAGAATATATATATATATATATATATATATATATATAATTATTTTTTTATTCTCTTTTTTTTATGCTTTTCTTTTATTTTATATTCTATAATAGTCTTTTCAATTCAAATGCAAATTCATTCTATACGAAATTCGAATTTCAGAACATGGCTTCTGAAGCTTGAATTTCGTATAGAATGAATTTGAATGTGAATAGAAAAGATTAGAACAGAAAATAGAAAATAATAGACTAGAAAAACAATAGAACAGAATAGAAGAAAATATAATATATATATTATATTTTCTTCTAGTCTGTTCTATTGTTTTTCTAGTCTATTCTTTTCTATTATTTTCTATTCTATTCTCATCTTTTATATTCAAATTTGATTTCGGTCTATATGAAATTCGAATCTCTCAAATCGCTCCAATGTAAACCTAGGCTTCTGCACACCTGCAAGTTAATGATAAAGGTGGAATCTTTATATATTACAGCTGTGGAGAATTGCAGGTAATGAATTCAGCTGGTGGATAGTGTTTGAATGTGTCAGCTCTGGTTCACATTGGTGTGATTTGACATGTCAAATCGGTGGCAATTGCACTGTTCTTATTGGTGCGATTTGTATTGATATCGATGCAGAAACCTGCACTGATGACTCTGATGTTGCCCCCACAGTCGGGACTGACATGCAGGAATGAAATTGTGGGAGTTCAGCTGAACGATTTCCTCCCTCTGTCAGTGTGAACCAAGGCTCAAACTGGGCCTTTCGTCTTTGTAATTCACCTGCTGCTAACCCAGGGACACCATTTCTTATCAAACTCCCTTAAGTTTACCTTCAAATATATGTAGAAATACAGATTTGCATATCTGAAAATAAAAAATACTAATTGTGGTTGGGATCAAATATTCGCAGCTGCAATCAAAAGCGTGGTTTCACCTTCTGACCCGGAAATTAGTCATTGTATGCACCCGGAAGTTCCTGTGCTGGTCAGGATCTCCATCTAGGTGGACATGGCGAGGTCTCTATAGCAAAGAGGAGGTGCTGCTCATTGGCCGGGTAAGTGTAGAATATGTACTTGTACTTAATCAGTGCGGGGTGGATGTGGTAGTTGGATTTGGTGTGGGTGGGGTTCATTGATTTGTTTGGCATCACCACACATTTGCTTCCGTCCCATGTGCACACATCACTTCCTGAATTTGTTCTGCTGATGTAAATCAGTAAGGACTATGCAAGTATAAATGAGAGCTCCTTTTATTAAAATATTTATGACTTGTTTCACAGTTGGGAGAATTTTGCAGCAAATTTGGACCTCTGAGTTGCAGGACAAGTTGTACCCCATGATTCTCAATGATAACCATTCATATTTGTGCTACTTTAAGTCGCACCAACTTCAAAGTAGTCCCTGTACTACTTTGGTGTGACTTGAGGTATATCGGGTACAATATTACACAGGCATTCCCAGAAGTTGGGGCCAAGTTGCAGCGGCAAAGTGGCACCAAAATAGTGTGACTTTCAGGTCGCAGCAGTGTGAATGAGATTCAAGGATAACACCTTTGAATTTGGCCCTATTGTCACTTGTGCATCCTGAAAGTGTAGCAAATTCGTCCCTGCACTACCTTGGTTTGACTTTGATGCAATTTGAGATCCATACACCACAAGATTACACAGACATTGCTTCAAGTCATGACAAAGCTGTGCAATTTTAAGGTCGCACAAGTGCAAATGGGGCCTTATTCAAAGGTGTTATCAATTAATCGCATTAGGTTACTTTCACACTTGGGTGACTTTTCAAGCAGCTTTGGACTTCAGAGTCACATGAAAAGTTGTCCCCCTTGATTTCCATGCATATTTATTAGAGCTGCACGATTAATCGTCATCGTGATTTTTTTCCCCTTTGCGATCTTGCAAAGAACTCTCTCTGCTCTTCTGAAGCCACAGCTGTCAAAAGAAAGGAATAGAAAAAACTTCTGCCAAGAATTAGAACATTCTTTATCAGTGAACTTAACTAGAAACCTTGTAACAATTTGTCAATGAGATAGAATTCTGCGTAAGTGGGGAAAGTTTAACCACTTAAACACTAAACATTTTTTTTGCTAGAAAATTACTTAGAACCCCCCAACATTATATATATATATATATATATATATATATATATATATTTTTTTTAGTAAAGACCCTAGAGAATAAAATGGTGGTTGTTACAATATTTTATGTCACACTGTATTTGAGCCTTTCAAATGCATTTTTTTTTGGAAAAAAGTACTTTAATGAATTAAAAAAAAAAAAAGAAAAGTTAGCCCAATTTTTTGTGGGATAATGTGAAAGATTTTACGTTGCGAGAATCGTGATCTTTTTATTCTAAGCAAAAAAATTGTGATTCTCATTTTGGCCAGAACCGTGCAGCTCTAATATCTATGCAACTTCACCCATGTTCACATAGGTCTGAATTGACATGTCAAATTGTAGGCCAAATCGGCGCCTATTGATGGTCATTTGAACTGTCCAAATTGGTGCGACGCCACAACGATTCCCAAAAGTAGTTCCTGCACTACTTTGGGCGACTTCAGGGGGCGATTTCTTACCTCCCAACTTTTTGAGATGGGTATAAGGGACACCTATTAGAAAAAGTAGGTAGGCATAGGACACCTTCTTACAGGAGAACAGTTGGGACCTATGTGATTTCACTAGACATCTGTGCAGGAAAGTGCACTGATGTCTCTGAAATCGCTGACAAAGTCGGGCTGAGTCACACTTGTGCGACTTTGGACATCAGAGTCGTATGACAAGTCATACCCCATGATTTTTAATGTGTACCATTCATATCTGTGCGACTTCAAGTAACACTGACTTCAACGTAGTCCCTGTACTACTTTGGTCTGACTTTGATGCGAGTTGAGGTCCATAGACCTCAAGTTTACACAGGCATTCCCTGGAATTGCGGCAAAATTGCTGATGCAAAATCATGGGAAAGTTGCGTGTCTTTCCCTGCGACTCCTGCGTCCATAGACCTCAAGATTACACAGGCATTGCTAAAAGTCGCATTAAAATCTCGCAACTTTCAGGTCGCACAAGTGTGAAAGGTGCCTAAGTCACTGTGCTGAGTACTATTATATACCTAGAATATAAAGTAGTCCCACCATCAAACACTAGTAAACATATGTTCTCAATATAATTGTGCTCAAATGGCTGAAAATCACACAGATGGTATCACCTACTGAAAGCTTGCATTGTACTCAGCAGCATATGCTGAAAAGAGGCAAATGCCTATTAGCCAATGCCACATCAGCACGAGCATGGTTGTTACTATAATATTAATGCTTGAAATGCAAAACATTATTGTATTAAATCAAACATTAGTAAATGTATTTTCTCTGTAGGTAAGTGCTCAGCTCTGTAGCATAGCGGTATACCCTGCTGCCCCCAAAAGTTCAAGCCATGAATTCAAATCCCACTGACAGCATCACCTCCTAGAAGTGTGCATTGTACTCAGAAGCATAATTAGCCAAAGCACATCAGCTTGCTTTATTCCATATTTTAACTCTTCAAATGCATGCAATGGTATGTACTTATTCAATAATATGGTATGGAATTCCAAAATTCAAGGAAAAAAA
The DNA here is from genome assembly GCF_042186555.1 of Aquarana catesbeiana. Lineage (NCBI taxonomy): Eukaryota > Metazoa > Chordata > Amphibia > Anura > Ranidae > Aquarana > Aquarana catesbeiana. The sequence goes on from NC_133336.1 coordinate 200,514,350, forward strand.
TGTCGTAGGGTCCCCCCAGTAAATACCAGGCCCTTTGGTATGGACTTTAAGGGGAACCCCAGACCAAAATGTAAAATAAATTTGATGTGGGGCCCCCAAAATGCATACCAGACCCTTATCCGAGCATGCAGCCTGGAGGTCAGGATAGGGGGGGACGAGTGAGCACCCTCCCCTTCTGAACCTTACCAGGCCACATGCCCCAAAGCACCTTTTCCCCATGTTGATGGGGACAAGGGCCTCTTCCCGACAACACTGGTCGGTGGTTGTCGGTCTGCAGGCAGGGGGTTTATCAGAATCTGGAAGCCCCCTTTATAAAGGGGTCTCAGATCCTGCCCCCTATGTGAATAGGTATGGGGTACATTTTACCCCTACCCATTCACCAAAAAAAGCAGTGAAATGTAAAAAAATTAATAGCCGGTTTTTGACAAGTCCTTTATTGTAGAATACCTCCAAGCTGTCTTCTTCCCTGAGCCATCTTCTCCAGACGCTGTCTCTCCCTCCTCCATCTTCTCCCCGAGCTGTATTCTCCCAGGGCCGTCTCTCCTGCCGCCGCCATCTGCTGTGTTCTTCCGCACCGCTGGTTACCCGCTAATAGAAAAAAGCTGCTCTTCTTCCATGGTGGTCTTCCTCCGCTGTGTTGTCACCCGCTGTGTGGCGTCTCTTACATAGCCATGGAGCGGACTCTCCGGGTGACATTATCGGATGGCCACAGAAGACCGCCACAAGAAGAGCGGCTTTTTTTTATTAGTGGATAACCAGCTGCGCTGAAGAACACATCAGCGGGAGAAGATGGTGGCAGCAGGAGAGACAGCTCGGGGAGAAGAAACATCAAACACTAGTGAATGTATTTTCTATGTATTTTCTATGTATGACTGTGCTACACCCAATAGGCTAGCGGTCAGCACTTCTACCTTGAAGAACTCATGGGTTCAAATCCCACAGAGAAATGCTAAAAGATTGAATTGGTGAAAAAAAAGCAAATGACTATTAGCCAAAGCAGCATATGCTGAAAATAGGTGAATGCCAATTAGCCAATGCACTTTAAATTTGGCTGATTCTATTATATTAACTCTTCAAATACATGCAATGATATGTAAGTATTCAATACTATTATGGTGTGAAATTCCAAACACCACACACTAACTAATGGGCAGATTACATTTTTTTGTTTGTTCATTTTAATTCGCTTGTGCACTGAAAAAATAAACACAGCTGGGGGATGGTAGGTTGGCTGGTATTTGAACTTGTACCATGAGTGCTGTGGAGACATCTGAGCAGACTACTAAGCCATTGTGCTAAGTATGAGACCTGCATAATAGTGTAGTATGATTAAAGAATGAATATAAATAATTACCGCTTTATAGTCACCTAAATTAAAAAATAAAAAACAACATACAACAAATAGGTAACCTAAATGTTTAATACATGTAACTTTACAGAATAGCAGACATTACTATGTAATAATCATTCATAACTGCATTAGTTAGCAAAAGAAGGAAAAAACTAGGAATACTAATTGCAACATACATCAATAGATGCACACGAAGTAGAGCACATCTCACATAAAATGTTTCTTTCACATACATGGATCATGATTACAGTGCAGTACTATATAACAACTTGGTAGGAATTGGCATTTGCATATACGCGGAAACGATAATTAGCGCCAGCTTAGAATTTACTAACATGTGTTTCTCACTAATAGCGCTAGTTTTTCATTCGCACATTCGCCTGTTGAAATTTTATTTGGCTAAAATGGGAGCTATTATTTGCCATAGTGCCCAGTACTTCCTGGCGCTATAGTAAATGACCCCCATAGACTTTAACGGTGTTCACATGCTCGAACAAACTTTTTTTCCTGTTCACATGTTCTGGTGCGAACCAAACAGGGGGGGGGGTCTGCTCATCCCTACCTAGCAGTAAAAAGGGTCGCTGGTTCGTATTCCCAACCACACCACAAGACTACCTGCCTGGAGTTTGCATGTTCTCCCTGTGCCTGCGTGGGTTTCCTCCGGGTACTCCGGTTTCCTCCCACACTCCAAAGACATCCTGGTAGGTTAATTGGCTTCTGTCTAAATTGGCCCTGGTATATGAATGTGAGTTAGGGACCTTAGATTGTAAGCTCCTTGAGGGTAGGGGCCCATATTAGTGTATAATGTATATGTAAAGCACTGCGTAAATTGACGGCACTATAGAAGTACCTTTAAATAAAAATAAATAAGTCTTCACTAATATTATGGTGTGAATCTCCAAAACACTATACACTAGCTAACAAGCAGTTTACATTTGATAAACTTTATTGTATGGTTGATAAACTTTATTGTATGGTATATAAACCATCAAACACTAGTAAAAGTATTTTGTATACATAATTGTGCTCAGCCCAATAGGCTAGCAGTTAGCACCTCTACCTTAAAAAATTCAGCTATTGAAAGACTCATGGGTTCAAATCCCACAGAAGAATCCTAAAAGATTACTATTGGTGGAGAAAAGGAGAATTACTGTTAGCCAATTAGCCAAAGCAGCATACAGTGAATGCCAAGTAGCCAATACACTTTAATGTGGTTGATATTATTGTATTAACTCTTCAAATGCTTGCAATGGTATGTAAGTATTCACTAATATTATGGTGTGAATCTCCAAACACCACACACTAGCTAACAAGCAGTTTACATTTGATAAACTTTATTGTATAGTATATAACACATCAAACACTAGTAAAAGTATTTTGTATGTATAATTGTGCTCAGCCCAATAGGCTAGCAGTTAGCACCTCTACCTTCAAACATTCAGGTATTGAAAGACTCATGGGTTCAAATCCCACAGAAAAATCCTAAAAGATTGCATTGGTGGGAAAAGGAGAATGCCAGTTAGCCAATTAGCCAAAGCAACACAAATATATGTGTATATATATATTTACTGAAAATAGGTGATTGCCAAGTAGCCAATGCAGTTTAATGTGAAAGTTTTTATTGTATTAACTCTTTAAATGCATGCAATGGTATGTAAGTATTCAATTATAATATGATGTGACATTCCAAACACCACACGCTAGCTAAAGGTCAGTTTACATTTCTTTGTTTATTTTAATTCACTTGTGCACTGAAAAAAATAAACACAGCTGGTGGATGGTAGGTTGGCTGTTGTTTGAACTCATACCATGAGTGGTGTGGAGATATCCAAGCAGACCACTATTCATTGTGCTAAGTACAAGATCTGCATAATAGTGTAGTATTATTAAAGAATGAACATAAATAATTACTGCTTTATAGTCAACTAAATTAATAAATAATAAATCAAAAACATGAAAAAAACAACATACAACAAATAGGTAACCTAAATGATTAATACATGTAACTTTACAGAATAGCAGACATTACTATGTAATAATCATTCAGAACTGCATTTCTTAGCAAAAGAAGGAAAAAAAAACTAGGAATACTAATTGCAATATAAATCAATAGATGCACGGGAACTAGAGCACATCTCTGTTAAAAAATGTTTCTTTCACATACATGGATCATGGCTACAGTACAGTGCTATATAACAACTTGATAAGAATTGGCATTTGTATATACGCGGAAGCGGCAATTTGGAATTTACAAACGTTTGTTCTCCGCTTGTATCGCTGAATTTCATGCGCAAATTCGCCGTTTTGTTTCCATTTGGCTAAAATGGGCTCTATTATTTGCCATAGTGCCCAGTACTTACTGGAGTTATAGTAAATGACCCCCATAGTATTTATTTGCATAAATAACTCTGAGTAGTCTTTGTCACATATATTTAGTAAGAATAAACGGAGGTATTACATCTAGATTTTTAATTTTTAATTTTTTAATGTTTACTTTTTCAATTATATGAAGGTCAGAATCTATATATTTTTTTAGATAACAAGTATCTTTTTAGACAACAATTATCTTAGATAATGTCTTTTTAGATTTTTTAGATAACAATTATTTTAGATAATATGTATTTTACTGTCTAATCTATTGGTCACACATTACTTATATTTTGGTATTATGGAGATCATGTACCTTTTTTTCATATTGCTATTGTGTGCTTAATGCCATTGTACTACATCCTCCATGTATTTTTTGTCCTGATGTCCATATCAATGCTGAGGGCTGTTGCCCTATATGGTAACAGTAAGTTGAAACAGGACAAATTAACATGCAGGCGGATGTATACGCTCCATCAGAAAATTATACATGTCTTGATTTATCTTATCGGTATACATGGAATAGTATCTGCATGATAATTGTATATTGGTGTTAGGATAAATGTTTATAAGGTATGGTCTTATAATAGACATATAAGTCATGTTCCCTTTAAGAAGCCGGCGGTGATTTGTTTAAAGCAGCCTAGATATATTATGGGTGATAAAGGTCCTTGTTCCCCATTGCTGACAGCTCTACAAGCGCTGATTTCTGTGCGGTATGGGCTTGTCAGTAGGTCTTTTCCCATTGGCTGCCGAACCTATCACTTGTGTAAATACCATCTTATCAAAAGGTAGATTACGCCCTCAGACGACGTCCGGAAATTACAAAACACATCAGTGACGTAATCTAGTGACGCGTGCGTTCCACGCACCGGAGAGGAACCAGGAAGTAAGCAGTCAGCTGTACTCAGTGAGCGCTCTGGAAAACCTCCAGGGAGTCGGGATAACAGGCACAGTGCACTTTATTACAAATGCTCTATTCATTGTATATTTGGTACGCAGTTTTTACAAAGGGGGGAGATATTTGGATGTTAATAAAATTATTTTAGCAATATTACGCTATATGGATTTTTTATTCCTCCCATATGTGATACGATATTAACCGAGAGTGTTACTGACATCTGGTGGTCGGATAGAGGAGATGGAAAGCTATCAATGATAACATCATAAAGGCTTGTGTATGCTGGATTTTTGGTGAGTGCAATCCCATCGGGGGTTATCCCCCTCACGCGGTGATTATTCTTGGTGAAAGAAGCTCTTCACTCCTACAGAACACAGCTATTTGAACTTTCCTAAATCTTCTTAACTACTGGTCTTATTTTAAATGTGTCTGGGAAAATCTGACACATAGCGCTGCTGCAATAAGAAATCAGAGACTTGGCACCAATTTTGTTTTATGATTTATTGCTTATTTATATATGTTTTATTATTCTAAGTAGCTGCTCTAGTTTACTACATTAGATTTTGGATTGGCGCAGAGTAATGTGAGGTAGAGGCGGTATATTTCCACACATTTTTGGCATACAACTCAATATTGTACCCTACGGACTGACTGGGATGCCATTAAAGTTCATGTGTGTGTAAAGGCGGGCGTCCCAATACTTGTGACAATATAGCGTATATTGGAAAAAAAAGTCTAGTTTCTCTCTGAACCCGTAATGAGTAAAGCTTAGAGTTTTTCTTCAAAAAAAATCTGGAAATTTCTGAGAAATGTCGCCATTTTGACAATATGTACTGCAGGCAATTGGGAAAGGGACACAATTAAAATAGAACTATAGGTAAAACTTTTGTTTTTCATTTTGGATATAAGGTTATAACCCCTGTCTGCTTTTTTTTTTGCCATCAGCGTCCAATTGGGGAGATTTACCTTCACTTTCTGTCCCATAGCAAAAACAGGAAGTGAGGGGAAATCCCTGCAAATGAAGGGAATCCCTTGGGGCCACACAGGTCACCAGAACTATTGTCCCCATTGGGAGATTTTTTTCTTTATTACTTTTCTGGGGACAACCAAAATTCAACAATAATTAGGAGATTTCTGTGAAATTTTGACAAAAATACACTCAAGTCAACGAGAGAGGGCAAAACTAAGGTCCTTTTAGTGTGCAACAGGCTTAAAGAGTATGTAAACCATGTACCATGTACTTGTATGAAGAAGTATCCTGTTCTCTTTGTATTGCTTCCATTGTGTGAAACCTCTGGTGTCCCTGTCCTGTTAATCCCAGTCTCTCTGCTTTCTTATTAAAAACTGACCACACTAGGCATGAGAGCACAGCGTGGTCCATTACCTACTTATGTTGGGAACTCTGCCTGCTCTCCTCCAATTATCAGACTTGTTCTGACACCCCCCCCCCCTTACACAGCCTTTCACTTGGAAGATCAGTGTGCTGCTGTTCCTCTTCCCCCATCTCTTATGCAGATGAGAACAGAGGGAATGTGATCACTTAAATAAAAAAGGCAAAAAAAAGGTATTTGTAATGTTTTTTATATGTATACACAAGTTTTGCCTCTCAGTTCTATTAGCCTCTATAAACTGAATGGGTTGTTTTACAAGGTGAGGGTTTACAATCACTTTAACCCCTTGACGCCATCTCACTGCCAGCTCTTTTACGGGTTTGGCATTCCGGGAGGCGGGGTGGGGGTTGTGACCACGTGACTGCCGTGACTGTGAATAATAATAATGAATAAAAATATGTAAACTGATACACAAATAAATAAAAATCATAAATAAAAAATAATTCAATTCAATAAATTAATGCTAAGTAACAATAAATAAATAATTAACCCTTAACTTTAACCCTTACCCCTTACAAAATAAAACAATAATAATTAACTAAACACCCTAACCCTAACACAAAAAATAATAATTAATATTATTTTTATTATTAGTACTAATGTATTTTTTGTTTGAGTTTGGGTGTTGATATTTTATTATTATTATTATTATTTTATTATTATTATTATTAATTATTATAATATATTTAATATTTTTTAATGTTAAAGGTTAATTATTATCTATTAATATATTATTACAGATTATTAATTTATTTTACTTATTTATGAGATTTTTAGTTATTTGAGTATTTATTTTACATTTATTTATTCATATATTACTACTATTTTATTTAAAAAATTTTTAATTTGAGCAGAAAATCGTGCAAAAACGCGTGACAAGACAAATCCGCACAAAATCCGCACAAAAACACGCGAATGGCGCCTTTTCATTCATTTCTGTGTGGATAAAAACGCGCCAAAAACTCCCAAATCTGCCCGATTCGAGCGACAAAAAAAGCTCCAGAACTTGTTTGAGCTTCAGGCGTTTGGCTTCAGGCGACTCGGAGTGGAGATGTGAACCGTCTCCATAGAGAATAATTGATTCTTTTCTCCTCCATCGTTTTGGAGCTTCAGGCTTCAAACTACACAACGCTGAGGTGTGAATGGGGCCTAAAAGAAATAAACTAAACTTTTTAAAATAGCTATTAAAAACTCAAAATAGTTATTCAAATCTGTCTATTTAAATAAAGAAAAACATTTTTTTTTGCTAGAACACACACTAAAAGAAATAAACTAAACTATCAAACTATTCAAAATAATTAATAAAGACTCCATATAATTATTCAGTAATGTACTTTTACTATTGAATATTTATAAAAAAAGATTAAACACAAAATTACCAGTGCAGCACTATAAATCAAATAACCACTAAATGTGTTCATACCATAAGTGCTCTCTAAACCATACAAAAATAAATATCAAAATGTCTTTTGCTTGTGTCTCAAATAAAAAAAGAAAATGTGTACATTTTAATATTTCAAATTGTGCTCATGAATAGTGCTCAAAACAAAAAAAAATAAAAATAAAACAATTCAAAACTCTCCTTTTGAATGATAATAAAAAAACAAAACAAAAAAAAAGTTTTTTTTCCAAAAAAAAAAAAAAAAATAAGAGTTTCTGTATCTGTGAAATCAGCATTTTTTTCCCACAAAATCAATTTAGTCTAAATCACTGGGCTTATCCTTCACCCAGACACTAAGACCAGGAGTATATCTACAAGATTAGAGAATTAGGCTAATGGAAACCATCCTGAAAATCTACAAGATAAATCTGGAGGTGAGGTGGATATGGGTCTTCAAGGACTGTACTAATATGGTAGGAAGAGGTTTAAAGGCTTTGGTAAGGGATGGATGGGTGGTGGACAGCTGACTCTACTGACCACAAATGTGAAAACCGAGATAATGATTCCATTAGCCACGTCTCGGATAGATCAGATAGAACTTCAACCAGTGCCATGACTGTGATAACATGAGCCAGCTAGACATGTGCAGAATGAAAATATTTGTTTGGTTTCGATTTGTTATTTACATAAATTAATTTAGTTAAATTAGTTTCATTCATTTTCGGAATTCCATTCAAGATCGAATTTATTCTATTCGAAGTTCGAATTTCGGAAGATGGTTATATTCTTTTTTATTTTATTCTATTATATTCCTTTATTTTCTATTCTGTATTATTTTATTCTATTATTTTATTTTCTATTCTATCCCTTTTTTTCTATTCTATTTTTTTCTATTCTTTTAATTTCTATTCCGTTTTGTTTTGGGTACAAACATTTATAGGTAAAGTTGATCCAGGGAAAATCCAATTGCCTCTCTGGGATCAAGAAGGAATTTTTTCCCCTGCTGTAGAAAATTGGATCCTGCTTTTCTGGGGGGTTTTTTCACCTTCCTCTGGATCAACTGTGGGTATAGGATTGGGTATATGGGATTGTATGGTATTTTTTATTTGATTTATTTATTTTATTTTTTTTATGGTTGAACTAGATGGACTTTTTTCAACCTGACTAACTATGTAGCTATGTTTTACTTTATAGTTATTATTATTATAAAATATAGTCATGGTTAATAATTTGTTACATTCACTAACAGCCAAATTTGAAAGGAAATCCCAATACCTATAGTTTAATAGTTTATAATTATTATAATGTGTATTAATATTATTATTTATTATTACTTAATAAAAAAAAACTAATAATGGTTAATAATTTGTTATGTTCACTAACAGCCAAATTTGAAAGGAAATTCCAATACCTATAATTTATTAGTTTGTAACTAATATTATAGTTTTTATTATTAATATTATTAATAATTAATATTATTATATATATATTATAAAACTATAATAATGGTTAATAAACGTAATAATTTCATTATAATAGAAATTATCCAAATGTTTTTTGTTTTCAAATTTTCAGGTTTTCGTTCTTATCTTCAGATTTTCGTTCTTTCGAATTTTCGGATTTTCGTTCTTATTTTCTGAGTTTTCGAATTCGCGTTGTTTTTGAAAATGAGTTTTTTGGAAAAATTTGTTAAATGGCTCTTCGTTAATTTGGATGTTTATGAATTACCGAATATGCCAAATTTTGACAAAAAAAACAATTTGGAACAAAATGAATTGCACATGTCTACAAATAACATTCAAATACACTAAATAAACAAATACACAATAAACCCTAAAAGAAATAGAAACAAGATTTTTTTTTGTTTATAGCGCAAAAAATAAAAACCGCAGTGGTGATCAAATACTACCAAAAGAAGGCTCTATTTGTGGGAAATTTACATACATTTCGTACAGCGTCACGCGACCGCGCAATTGTAAGTTAACCAGTTGCCGACCGCCGCACGAACATATACGTCCTCAGAGCGGCACGGGCAGGCAAAAGGACTTACAGGTACGTCCTTGCCTGCCCGCGGGTGGGGGGTCCGATCGGACCACACCCGGTGCCTGCGGCGTTCGGCAAATCTCCCCCGGCGATCGGTGGTGAGGGGGAGGCCATCCATTCGTGGCCCCCCCTCGCGATCGCTCCCAGCCAATGGGATCATTTCCCTGCCTCTGTATTGTACACAGAGGCAGAGGAAATGATGTCATCTCTCCTCGGCTTGATATTTTCCGTTCCGGCGCCGAGGAGAGATGACTGTACTGTGAGTTACACAAACACACACACACACACAGTAGAACATGCCAGGCACACATTACACCCCCGATCCCCCCCACGATTACCCCCCGATCCCCCCCAATCACCCCCCCTGTCACAAACTGACACCAAGCAGGTTTTTTTTTTTTGATTTCTGATTACTGCATTGGTGTCAGTTTGTGACAGTTACAGTGTTAGGTCAGTGAGTGTTATCCCCCTTTAGGTCTAGGGTACCCCCCTAACACCCCCTAATAAAGTTTTAACCCCTTGATCACCCCCTGTCGCCAGTGTCGCTAAGCGATCATTTTTCTGATCGCTGTATTAGTGTCGCTGGTGACGCTAGTTAGGGAGGTAAATATTTAGGTTCGCCGTCAGCGTTTTCTAGCGACAGGGACCCCCATATACTACCTAATAAATGTTTTAACCCCTTGATTGCCCCCTAGTTAACCCTTTCACCACTGATCACCGTATAACTGTTACGGGTGACGCTGGTTAGTTCGTTTATTTTTTATAGTGTCAGGGCACCCGCCGTTTATTACCGAATAAAGGTTTAGCCCCCTGATCGCCCGGCGGTGATATGCGTCGCCCCAAGCAGCGTCAGATTAGTGCCAGTACCGCTAACACCCACGCACGCAGCATACGCCTCCCTTAGTGGTATAGTATCTGAACGCATCAATATCTGATCCGATCAGATCTATACTAGTGTCCCCAGCAGTTTAGGGTTCCCAAAAACGCAGTGTTAGCGGGATCAGCCCAGATACCTGCTAGCACCTGCGTTTTGCCCCTCCACCCGGCCCAGCCCAGCCCACCCAAGTGCAGTATCGATCGATCACTGTCACTTACAAAACACTAAACGCATAACTGTAGCGTTCGCAGAGTCAGGCCTGATCCCTGCGATCGCTAACAGTTTTTTTGGTAGCGTTTTGGTGAACTGACAAGCACCAGCCCCAGGCAGCGTCAGGTTAGTGCCAGTAGCGCTAACACCCACGCACGCACCGTACACCTCCCTTAGTGGTATAGTATCTGAACGAATCAATATCTGATCCGATCAGATCTATACTAGCGTCCCCAGCAGTTTAGGGTTCCCAAAAACGCAGTGTTAGCGGGATCAGCCCAAATACCTGCTAGCACCTGCGTTTTGCCCCTCCGCCCCGCCCAGCCCAGCCCACTCAAGTGCAGTATCGATCGATCACTGTCACTTACAAAACACTAAACGCATAACTGCAGCGTTCACAGAGTCAGGCCTGATCCCTGCGATCGCTAACAGTTTTTTTTGTAGCGTTTTGGTGAACTGGCAAGCACCAGTGGCCTAGTACACCCCGGTCGTAGTCAAACCAGCACTGCAGTGACACTTGGTGACGTGGCGAGTCCCATAAGTGCAGTTTAAGCTGGTGAGGTGGCAAGCACAAGTAGTGTCCCGCTGTCACCAAAAAGACAAACACAGGCCCGTCGTGCCCATAATGCCCTTCCTGCTGCATTTGCCAATCCTAATTGGGAACCCACCACTTCTGCAGCGCCCGTACTTCCCCCATTCACATCCCCAACCAAATGCAGTCGGCTGCATGAGAGGCATTTTCTTTATGTCCTCCCGAGTACCCCTACCCAACGAACCCCCCCAAAAAAGATGTCGTGTCTGCAGCAAGCGCGGATATAGGAGTGACACCCGCTATTATTGTCCCTCCTGTCCTGACAATCCTGGTCTTTGCATTGGTGAATGTTTTGAACGCTACCATACACTAGTTGAGTATTAGCGTAGGGTACAGCATTGCACAGACTAGGCACACTTTCACAGGGTCTCCCAAGATGCCATCGCATTTTGAGAGACCCGAACCTGGAACCGGTTACAGTTATAAAAGTTACAGTTACAAAAAAAGTGTTAAAAAAAAAAAAAACACATACAAAAATATAAAATAAAAAAAAATAGTTGTCGTTTTATTGTTCTCTCTCTCTCTATTCTCTCTCTATTGTTCTGCTCTTTTTTACTGTATTCTATTCTGCAATGTTTTATTGTTATTATGTTTTATCATGTTTGCTTTTCAGGTATGCAATTTTTTATACTTTACCGTTTACTGTGTTTTATTGTTAACCATTTTTTTGTCTTCAGGTACGCCATTCACGACTTTGAGTGGTTATACCAGAATGATAAATAATAAATAATAAACAAATAAACCGCGCTAAAATTGAGTCCAATAAACAATCAGTGGAATTAAATCAATTCAGTCCAGAATAAAGCAGTAAAATCTTCTATACGATGAGGTGAAGAAATTGGAAGATAACTGTGTGGTGAACTGCTTACCAGAACGCAAGCCAAATCAAGCGGATGGCTTAAACCCAGCCCGGGCCTTTAGGAGCACTTCAAAGTGGGCAGAATCCTTCGCGCTCATACAGCAGAACGGGTCCACATAGGGTTAATTAAATAAAAAGACCATAGCGTGATACTGACATAAACATATTATATCGAAAAAAAGGGGGGGGTGTTCACACACATAATCATAAAATCATAAATGCACCCTGTATGTGTAGCAAATACAGGGACGCAAAAAGAAAGTGACATGCAGCATGCAATAAGAATCTGATATGAAACACCAAATATATCTGTTACCAGAAAATAAGGTTGAACCAGCAGACCAGAGATTAAAACAGCCAAGAGAACACCCGGTGCACAAACATAAGGGGCCGCTTACCAGATGGTAAACTGGTGAGGTTGTAAACAGCAGTAGGCTTATTCCCTCTGTGTACCCAGAGTGTAGACTCGAATAGACCTATAGGGGTTCCTGCTCACCAGAAAAAACGACCAGAAATCGCCCAAACCGGAGCTCTGGCGGAGTCACCGCAATCCCGTCCTGGCAAGCTCTTCACAGGCTCGGATAGGTGTATATATTCAAAGAAGGAGAAGCAGCCAATAGTATAATAGCGTTATGACTCCAATTTATTAAAAAACAAGCACTTACATTTAAAAACGAAAAACAGCGATGCCGGCCGGCACTCAGACAGATCCCGTCCACTACAGGGCAAACGTGGTGACGTCAGCACGTCCCTACCAGACGCGTTTCGTCACAGGTTGACGTTCTCAATGGGGAATGGGCAGCGCGCTGAGCCACCACAATATATGCAGACACCAAGCCTCGCTCTGGGACCAAATAGGAGAAACACAGAGCGCCATCTTGGATGTGGGCATAGGTATTGGAAAAGTCACGGGAATAGCGGCGAATAGACGTCAGCTAGTTTCCGTCACTTCTCAGGTAAATTAAGCACATAAAATAAGGCACTTATTAAAATCAAAAAAAGATTAATATGATTCACGCCCTTTGTGCGCAGAGGGCGGGCCTCAGTTAATAAGCAAAGGAACCAATCTGAACGACCAGATATGCATAACAAAAAGAAAAAGAAAAAGAAAATAGTGTCCCCAATCCTGGGCACATAAAAATGAGGCACTTAGCACTAAAGTTAAAAAGCAAATTAATATGATTAGCGCCCTTTATGCGCAAAGGGCGGGCCTCAGTTATTGAGTACAGGGACCAATCTGAATGACCAGATATGCATAACCAAAGAAAAACAATGTCCCCAATAATGGACAACATCCAGGTTATATCCTCGGATATTCTACCAAATGGGGGCAAGGCAATTTAAATTTATTTGATTGGGGGTCGTATAATACACAGCCCCATTCCGTTCTATAGAAATTCATGGCATATACAAAACAAACAGGGCAAGGTAAGTGCATTATGTATTACTAAGGGATAAACCTATACCTTGTAGATAACCCAAATGGAATAAACCATAATTCTACACAATGCACCCCCTAAAACCGCATATATGGTCACATATTAGTAATGCAATTAGTCCCCTTAGATTTAAGGGGTACTAGAATATAAGGTTAAAAAATTAAGAAATAATAAAAAATGCATTAAGCTGGACTTAAGCTGCTATATCCTCTAAGGAAACCTTCTAGATTGATGGTCAGAATACTTAACACTGGTAAGGAATCCACCAGTGTCTGGGACCAGTGGTGCTATGGCCACCTTCATATGGTGCCTATATTTACAGAAACATAAAAAATCCAGATGGAACCCTGCCAGGGGCCTCGACCAAACTATATCACAGTAAAAATGGCTATTAAAACTGAAGAGTAAATGGATAAACACGGGGTACTACCAGAGGTTGGGTATGTCCAATTCACTGAGATTCTTTTTACAACAAAAATTAGGAGTTATCGATGAATGAGTTGACATCCACATCTATGTTGAGACCGTAAGGCGTGTAGCTTTTAATCCTGTGAATCCAAGCCATTTCGGATTTTGAGATCTCTCTTACCAGGGAGCTACCCCGCCAGTGAGGCTTATAGCGGTCAATTCCCAAAAACAAGGTGTTGGAGGGGTCTCTGTCATGAACCAACCTGTAATGTTTCGAGACCGAATGGTTTTTAAAACCTGTCAGAATGTTGGTAATATGCTCATTGAGCCTTACCTGAAGGGGGCGTTTGGTCCGCCCCACATATTGCAAGCCACACGGGCATTGCAACAGGTAAACCACTCCAGTGGTGGAACAGGTGATAAATGGAGTGATGTGATGGGTTCGACCGGTTTTTGTCGAAACAAAAGTTTGGGTCCTCCTGGTCGCACATGAATTATAAGAACAGACCCGACACTTGTTGCATTTATAGAAACCAGTTAATTGGTTAAAAAAGGTTGCTCTATTATGGGGAGGATCCAGTACCCCTGGGGCTAACCTGTTCTTAAATGAGGGGGCCCCTTTGAAAACAATTTTGGGCCTAGGTGGTAAAGCTTCTTTTAAAATCCGGTCATTGGTGACTATGTGCCAGTGTTTGGAAACCAATTGCTTAATCTCTTTGTGTTGAAGTGAGTAAGTAGTGATAAAAGGGATTCCCAAATTATTCATGGAGGTGCCAGTCCGGGGTCTATCCCTCAACAGGAGTTCTCTATCCATCTCCTGGACATTTTTTAACACCGGAATCAAGTCACCTTTAGCGTACCCCTTTTCTAGGAATCTCTCCGTGAGGACATTACTTTGGGATAGAAATTTCTCAAAATTCAAACAATTTCTACGGACCCTCATATATTGACTTTTTGGTATCCCCTTCAACCAGGGTCTATAGTGACAGCTTTCAAGCGGAATGTAGGAATTTCTATCACTCTCCTTAAAGAAGGTTGATGTAGACAGTATTCCCCCTTCAATAGATATGGTGAGATCCAAGAAGTGGATTTGAGTCTGACTTGTCTCAAAGTTCAAATGGATTCCACGATTGTTGGTATTAAGGGAGGACAGGAACTGCTGAAGTTCCAAGCCATCCCCATCCCACAGGAGGAGGATGTCATCTATATACCTCGCCCACAAGACTAGATGGGGATTCCGGTGGGTATAGATGACATCCTCCTCCCACTTGGCCATAAATAAGTTGGCCAAGCTGGGGGCATATTTTGCCCCCATGGCCACGCCCCGACTCTGGCGGTAGAATTGATCTGAGAACCAAAAGTAATTGTGGGAGGCCGCAAAAACCAACAACTCCATAATAAAGGAAATCTGGTCTGTGGGAAGGCCTGAGTCTTTCCTCAGAGCTCCCTCTACAGCTTGAAGGTCCATGTCATGGGGGATTATGGTGTATAACGAGGTGACATCCGCGCTTACCAACCACATCCCAGGTCTGATGTCAGTACCTGAAAGAAGATTCAGCACATGGCGAGTGTCTTTGATATATGATGGCATCTTTTGTACCAGGGGCTGGAGAAAGAAATCAATATATCTGCCCACCCGGGATGTGACAGAGTCAATGCCACTCACAATGGGGCGTCCCGGGGGGCAGATAGGGTTCTTATGGACCTTTGGGAGATAATAGATAATAGGGGTTCTGGGGTCTTGGGGACCAAATAAAGGCTCTCCTTGTCCCCCAAGATACCCAAAGAAGTGCCTTTGGAAATAATCCTACGTAACTCCCTAAGGTAGCTATTTTTAGGGTCAGAGGGGAGGGGGGTGTAGGTTTCTATGTCACCAAGGATCCTGGACATTTCAGCCAGGTAATCCTTCCGATCAAGCACCACTATCCCTCCCCCCTTATCCGCTGGGCGAATGACTAGATCTTTATTCTTACATAAAGAATCTAGTCCCTCTTGTATGGCTCTGGAGTTTCTTGCATTTTTTACCTCTAATTTCTCGAGATCCCTTAATAACACATCTCTGAACACTTTAAGCGTCGGAGCAAGTGTTCCCGGGGATTAAAAAGGGATGCATTTGCCAATCCTGAATGTACATAGTTGTCACTAGGTTGGGAATTCCTTGTGATAGGATTCCCCATTATATATCTCTTAATATTTAGTTTTCGGATAAACTTGTGGACATCCATGTATGTTTGGAAGCGATTTAAACTTTTTGGAGGGGCAAACTTGAGACCCTTGTCCAACACCAACTTTTCAGATTGCGTCAGTTCAACGGTACTCAAGTTAAAAATGCCCTGTCCTGTCACATTCTGGCTTTTTTTTTTTTTTTTTTGGCTCGCATTCGCCTCCCCCCTCTGGTTCCTCGCTTCTTTCTACCAGCCTTTTGAGTCCCTGGCCTGGTTTGGAGCGGGAACTTGGGGTTTTTCCAAACCAGGCCAGGGACTCAAAAGGCCGGTAAGAGATATATAATGGGGAATCCTATCACAAGGAACGCAAGCGGCAAACGGAGATTACACAGCACAAACTAGGCGAACCGGGCTGCAGCGCCCACCCGTCCCTAACTGCTGGAAAAGCTCTGTGCCGGCTCGATGGCACTTGGAAATGTGAGTGCATGGTTTTTGTATTTTATATAATAAAAGGTTTTAAATGGTATTATGCGATGATCGTTTTCAATCCATTTTATATGAGGAACACTAAGGTCTAAACATAGCCACTGGAGAAGTCCCCTTTGAGTGGAGTGGTTATCCCAATGAAAGAACCAAAGGTGCAGTTTTAAAGAAACATCTGGTGAGTGGCCAATCTCACAGGTGGTGGTGGAGCACTAAGTCACTTTTAAAATTGAACAAACACAAGAGCATGCCAATCATGGCAATTTAACGGAAGATTCGCAAGCACATATGAGGGGACTTTATTACTATGTGATATTTACCACTGGACTTATATATGATTTATATAATTTGTATATGGTTTTGGTTTAATGTGATGTATTTTTGTAGTTGCATATAAAATATAATCACGTTTAACAGATAGGGCACACAAATATTGGGATGAGGATATAAATGGGAGCAGCGCATCCACACACATAGCACTTTTATTTTTCCCATGGGAAAAAAACTTTTTTGGATGCAGCAGCTATAGTTATCACTTTTATATTGACTGATAGGATAGGTTTTGCGCCAGTGACACATACATACTAATTCCACTGATTGTTTATTGGACTCAATTTTAGCGCGGTTTATTTGTTTATTTTTTATTTTGTTGGTGGGCCCCACTTATAACCGCAGCTTATCAAACTTCATTTATGATACTTGCATAAGGTGTTACCCCACTCCCATTCACAATTTTTTCACCGGTATTTAATGTTTATATATTCAATTTATTTATTTTTCCAAGCGCAATTTTGTTTGTTTCTATACCAGAATTATGCCTGCAGGTTTAGGTATCATCTTGGTATCATTCTTTTCAGCCAGCGGTCGGCTTTCATGTAAAAGCAATCCTAGCAGCTAATTAGCCTCTAGACTGCTTTTACAAGCAGTGGGATGGAATGCTCCCCCCCAACGTCTTCCGTGTTTTTCTCTGGCTCTCCTGTCTCAACAGGGAACCTGAAAATGCAGCCGGTGATTCAGCCAGCTGACCATAGAGCTGATCAGAGACCAGAGTGGCTCCAAACATCTCTATGGCCTAAGAAACCGGAAGCTACGAGCATTTTATGACTTAGATTTCGCCGGATGTAAACAGCGCCATTGGGAAATTGGGAAAGCATTTTATCACACCGATCTTGGTGTGGTCAGATGCTTTGAGGGCAGAGGAGAAATCTAGGGTCTAATAGACCCCAATTTTTTCAAAAAAGAGTACCTGTCACTACCTATTGCTATGATAGGGGATATTTACATTCCCTGAGATAACAATAAAAATGATTTAAAAAAAAAAAATGAAAGGAACAGTTTAAAAATAAGATTAAAAAAATAATAATAATAAAGAAAAAAAAAAAAAAAAAAAAAAGCACCCTGTCCCCCCTGCTCTCGCGCTAAGGCGAACGCAAGCGTCGGTCTGGCGTCAAATGTAAACAGCAATTGCACCATGCATGTGAGGTATCACCGCGAACGTCAGATCGAGGACAGTAATTTTAGCATTGGAATCGATAGGGAAAGATAAGGAAAGCAAAGAGGAGGTGCTGCTGATTTGCCGGCTGTGCAAGGATTTTCCTTTCCCCCCATTTGAAGTTGTGGACACCCGATGATCCATCTTGCCAGCCCTGGCGGCTCATTAAGCTTTCTGAGACTTGTAAGACGTATGTCTTTTCAAGTCCCCTGCTTCCGGTAAGCCTCCTCAGATACTCTGGTGATGGTCCTGTCTTATATTTAGACGTCTCATTTCATTTTGGTGCTCTACCTTTTCATCTACCAGAAGCTTTCCATCGTTGTTTTCACCAGTTGACCCTAAGAGACCTTTCGGTGGTGGTTTTTGATTTTTATCAGGAACACATTTTCTAATATTTATGGACTCTTTTGGCTGAACTTTTATCTATATATAATTTGTTCTTGTTCACCATTAATCACTGGTTTGTTGTAATTATTATAATTTACATGTCATTTTATAACATATAGTGCACTTTTGATTGTATTGAGTCACTTTTATTTAATTTTGAAGTATTTTCTGTCTATTTGCTGGCCATTAAGAGATGGCTCGAGCCTAACCCACTGTTTTTATACCCTTTACCATTTACACACACAGCGCTACACTATATATATTTTTAGTAATTTTAGCAGTAGACCTCCTCTGTAAATCTAAAGTGGTAACCTGTAAAGGCTTTTAAAGGCTTTTAAAAATGTATTTAGTTTGTCGCCACTGCACATTAGTGCGCAATTTTAAAGCATGTCATGTTTGGTATCCATGTACTCGGCCTAAGATCATCATTTTTATTTCATATTTGCATTAAAATTTAAAAAAGTGGGTTTTTTCCCCAAAAAATGCGTTTTAAAAATCGCTGCGCAAATATTGTGTGAAAAAAAAAATGAAACACCAACCATTTTAATCTGTAGGGCATTTGCTTTAAAAAAATATATAGTGTGTGGGGGTTCAAAGTAATTTTCTTGCAAAAAAAAATTATTTTTTTATGTAATCAAAAAGTGTCAGAAAGGGCTTTGTCTTCAAGTGGTTAGAAGAGTGGGTGATGTGTGACATAAGCTTCTAAATGTTGTGCATAAAATGCCAGGACAGTTCAAAACCCCCCCAAATGACCCCATTTTGGAAAGTAGACACCCCAAGCTATTTGCTGAGAGGCATGTCGAGTCCATGGAATATTTTATATTGTGACACAAGTTGCGGGAAAGAGACAATTTTTTATTTTTTTATTTTTTTTGCACAAAGTTGTCACTAAATGATATATTGCTCAAACATGCCATGGGAATATGTGAAATTACACCCCAAAATACATTCAGCTGCTTCTCCTGAGTACGGGGATACCACATGTGTGAGACTTTTTGGGAGCCTAGCTGCGTACGGGACCCCGAAAACCAAGCACTGCCTTCAGGCTTTCTAAGGCCGTAAATTTTTGATTTCACTCTTCACTGCCTATCACAGTTTCAGAGGCCATGGAATGCCCAGGTGGTAAACCCCCCCCCCCAAATGACCCCATTTTGGAAAGTAGACACCCCAAGCTATTTGCTGAGAGGTATAGTGAGTATTTTGCAGACCTCACTTTTTGTCACAAAGTTTTGAAAATTGAAAAAAGAAAAAAAAAATTTTTTTTCTCGTCTTTCTTTATTTCAAAAACAAATGAGAGCTTCAAAATACTCACCATGCCTCTCAGCAAATAGCTTGGGGTGTCTTTCCAAAATGGGGTCATTTGGGGGGGGTTTGTGCCACCTGGGCATTCCATGGCCTCCGAAACTGTGATAGGCAGTGAAGAGTGAAATCAAAAATTTACACCCTTAGAAATCCTGAAGGCGGTGATTGGTTTTCGGGGCCCCGTACGCGGCTAGGCTCCCAAAAAGTCCCACACATGTGGTATCCCCATACTCAGGAGAAGTAGCTAAATGTATTTTGGGGTGCAATTCCACATATGCCCATGGCCTGTGTGAGCAATATATCATTTAGTGACAACTTTGTGCAAAAAAAAAAAAAAATTTCCCGCAACTTGTGTCAAAATATAAAACATTCCATGGACTCAACATGCCTCAAAGCAAATAGCTTGGGGTGTCTACTTTTCAAAATGGGGTCATTTGGGGGGTTTTATGCCATCTGGGCATTTTATGGCCTTCAAAACTGTGATAGGTAGTGAGGAGTAAAATCAAAAATGTACGCCCTTAGAAATCCTGAAGGCAGTGATTGGTTTTCGGGGCCCCGTACGCGGCTAGGCTCCCAAAAAGTCCCACACATGTGGTATCCCCATACTCAGGAGAAGCAGCTAAATGTATTTTGGGGTGCAATTCCACATATGCCCATGGCCTGTGTGAGCAATATATCATTTAGTGACAACTTTTTGTAATTTTTTTTTTTTTTTGTCATTATTCAATCACTTGGGACAAAAAAAATTAATATTCAATGGGCTCAACATGCCTCTCAGCAATTTCCTTGGGGTGTCTACTTTCCAAAATGGGGTCATTTGTGGGGGTTTTGTACTGCCCTGCCATTTTAGCACCTCAAGAAACAACATAGGCAGTCATAAATTAAAGGCTGTGTAAATTCCAGAAAATGTACCCTAGTTTGTAGGCGCTATAACTTTTGCAAACCAATAAATATACACTTATTGACATTTTTTTTACCAAAGACATGTGGCCGAATACATTTTGGCCTAAATGTATGACTAAAATTGAGATTATTGGATTGTTTTTAGAACAAAAAATAGAATATATCATTTTTTTTCAAAATTTTCGGTCTTTTTCCGTGTATAGCGCAAAAAATAAAAACGGCAGATGTGATCAAATACCATCAAAAGAAAGCTCTATTTGTGGGAAGAAAAGGACGCAAATTTCGTTTGGGTACAGCATTGCATGACCGCGCAATTAGCAGTTAAAGCGATGCAGTGCCAAATTGTAAAAAGTGCTCTGGTTAGGAAGGGGGTAAATCCTTCCGGGGCTGAAGTGGTTAAAGTAACGCAGTGCAGTATCGCAAAAAATGGCCTGGTCATGAAGGTGGTAAATCTTCTGGAGGTCAAGTGGTTAAGTTCTCCAGTATCTTCTCAACTATAGAAGTTAAACTAACAGGTCTATAGTTAATTGGTAAAGACTTTGATCCCTTTTTAAATATAGGCACCACATTGGCCCTACGCCAATCCAGTGGTACTATTCCCGTCATTAATGAGTCCCTAAAAATTAGATACAATGACTTTGAAAACACAGAGCTCAATTCTTTTAGGATTCGTGGGTGGATGCCATCCGGTCCAGGTGCTTTATCCACCTTTATTCTGAGTAAATATTTCTGGACCATACCACTTTTGAAACAAAACGAAAGAAATGTTTTGTTCTGCACATGTCTAAGGCTCGGTTCACACTGCCGCGAATTGGGATCTGACTTGTGAGACCCCCAAGTCACGTGACATGTGAAATCCCATTTTAGTCAATGAGAGCTGTCTTAATTAGCACTACTGAAGTTGCTCTGACTTTAGAAAAGGTTCCTGTACAACCGTCCGACATGAAAGTCACACAACTTTGCCAGGCGACTTTGGCGCAACTTCAACGCCACTTAGAAGCAACTTCGAAGCATCTTCAGGAAATGCCTGTGTAATCTTCCTGTAATGTCGGATCCAAATCACATCAATTAAGATGACTGTCCGACTTAGATGCGACTTTGATTCAATTCTTTGGGCTGAAATCGGACAGCAGTCAGACCAAAGTGATTATAAAAGATATGTGGCGCTAACTAAAGTGAATGGAAAGATCATAAATAATGTGATTAAACATAAAAATAATGACAATTCTTCGGTGTGACATCAATACACTAACAAAATCAAAGTGATAAAAGAATCCAATAAGAGTGCGTAAGTCCAATACTACTCTAAAAGTGCAAGAGTGAAAGAAATCACAAAAAAACAAAAAATTGGAAAACAAAATTGCATAAAGTGAAAAAAGTCTCATACAATGAAAAAAATCGCATAAAGTGCAAAATAGTGAAAAAACGCTATAAAAATATACAAAAGTGCATAATCCAACAAGTGCAATAAGATTCCAACGTGGGGGAAGTAAATCTTCATATAACAGTTCATGCAAAGAACAAAAAGTGCATGTGCAGAAAATGATCGGTTTCAGATTCCTCCAATTATCAGCAATCCGTGGTGCGCCACACATTTCCCCCAGCCTCTCACCTCTAGTAAAGACCCCTAAGGGTCAAGTTGAGCCTGCAGTCTGGAAGCAGGTGAGAACCAGCAGTCGATCAATCCCCTCCGATCGTCACAGCACTTGGCGGGTCTTTGG
This sequence comes from Aquarana catesbeiana, assembly GCF_042186555.1. Lineage (NCBI taxonomy): Eukaryota > Metazoa > Chordata > Amphibia > Anura > Ranidae > Aquarana > Aquarana catesbeiana. The sequence continues at coordinate 200,536,622 of NC_133336.1, forward strand.
TGGAAGGCTTCCAGCTCGGCAGGTAGGGTGGAGGCATACATTAAAAGGAGTATCCCCATTGTGTAGTGTTCAACACAGTTTTATTAACCACAACGTAGTAACTTACATTTAAAATCATTATAAAAAGCACAGAGCACAGTACTTCTGGTCTCGGCCGCGACCGGAAGTGACGACACCTGACACCTCCCTGACGCGTTGCGTCACTGCTCACGTGACTTCATCAAAGGGTGATGGAGTCAGGTGTCTATTTATATGGTCTGTTCCATTAGCAGAGCAGATGAATAGGTAATTAGGTAATTAGTATATCCTCACTAAAGTGAATAGTAGGAATATCTCAACAGAATCTGGATAATTGTAATGGATAAACCTTCTAGTAAAAAGTCTAATTAAGCCTTCCACCAGAGACCCGACAAGTGCTGTGACGATCTGAGGGGATCGATCGACCACTGGTTCTCATCTGCTTCCAGACTGCAGGCTCAACTTGACCCTTAGGGGTCTTTAGTAGAAGTGAAAGGCTGTGGGAAACGTGTGACGCACCATGGATTGTTGATAATTGGAGGAATCTAAAACCGATCATTTTCTGCACATGCACTTTTTGTTCTTTGCACGAACTGTTATATAAAGTTTACTTCACCCATGTTGGAATCTTATTGCACTTGTTGGATTATGCACTGTTGTCTATTTTTATAGCGTTTTTTCACTATTTTGCACTTTATGCGATTTTTTTCATTGTATGCAAATGTTTTCACTTTATGCAATTTTTTTCCAATTTTTTTGTTTTTTTGTAATTTCTTTCACTCTTATGCACTTTTATAGTATTGGACTTATGCATTCATATTGGATCTTTTTTGCACTTTATGTGATTTTATTCATTATATGCGACTTTTTTAAATATTTTTGTTTTTTGTGATTTTTTTTTTCATCTTTATGCACTTTTAGAGTATTATTGGACTTATGCACTCTTATTGGATTCTTTTATCACTTTGATTTTGTTAGTGTATTGATGTCACCCTGAAGAATTGCCATTATTTTTATGTTTAATCACATTATTTATGATCTTTTCATGCACTTTAGTTAGCGCCACATATCTTTTATAATCATATTGTTCTTTTTGTGTGGGAACACTTTTTTTTTTGTTTGGCGGCTTCTTTGATCCCTTTATTTATAATTGCTTCAGCTCACTTTGGTTTTGCGCATTAGTTCCCTCCTTCTGTTCAGTAGGACCAAAGTAGTGCAGGAACCTTCTCCAAAGTCAGACCGACACAAGGTAGACCAGTTAAGACGGCTCTCATAGGGAAACATTGATTTTTACATGGCATGTGCTCTCAAAGTCGAAGCGCATATCGAACCAATGTGAACCGGACCTACTACTTCAAAGTGACTTCTATCCGCCTTTAAGGCCTTTAGACTTTATGGCCGGGTTCACACTGCTCCAACAGGGAAGTAGCACGATTTCCAATCCGACTTTGCCCTGCGACTTCAGGTCTGATTTCTATGCGACTTCAATGAACAGGATCCGACTTGGAGATGATTGCGACTTGTCCTTTGACCAATCAAAACAATTCCTTTACTTCTGGTATGGAGAAAACCTCACGCCAAAAACAGAGTCAGGTCTCTCCCAAATTCATATCAAGACCCTTTAAGTCTGGTATGGATCTTGAGGGGGACCTCACTCCAAAAAAAATAAAAAAACAGCGTGGGGTGCCGTCCCCCCCAAGACCATACCAGACTCTTTGGTCTGGTATAGATTTTAAGTGGAAACCTCACTCCAAAATGTAAAAAAAATATGGCGTGGTACCAGACCCTTATAGAAGCATGTAGCCCGGTAGTTCAGGAAAGGGGGGGTGAGCGAGCACCCCCACCTCCCTTCCTGGACCATACCAGGCCACATGTCCTCAAAATGTGGGGGTGAGTGCTTTGGGGCAGGGTGGGCTCTGCGCCCCCCACCACAAAGCACCTTTCTCTTACAGACAACCCTGGGTGGTGGTTGTCGGGTCTGTGGGCAGGGGGCTTATCGGGATCTGGAAGCCCTCTTTAACAAGCCCCCAGATCCTGGCCCCCCTTGTGAATGAGTATGGAGTACATTCACCAAAAAAAAATAAGTGTAGTGTCACAAAAAACAAGGGATGGTTTTTGACAAGTCCTTTATTAAAAATTAAGAATGTCCTCTGTCGTAGCTCCAACGTGTCTTCTTCCTCCGGTCTTCTCCCTCTGGTGATGCCTTCTTCCTTCGGTCTTCTCCCTCTTCTATCATCTCCCCACTTGTGAATGTCTTCTTCCTCTGGTTTTCTCCCTCTGCTGATACCTTCTCCCTCTGGGGATGTCTTCTTCCTCCAGTCTTGCCTCCAAGTGCCTTCAACTCCAACTTGCCTTGTCTTGCCTTCAACTGTGCCTTCCTCTGGAAGTTTCCTCCAAGTCGCATCCTCATCTTAATTGATGTGATTTGGATACGACATTACAGGAAGATTACACAGGCATTCCATGAAGTTGCTTCAAAGTCGCGCCACAATCTTTCAAGTGGAGGCAGTGTGAACTGAGCCTAATAGAGGGGAAAACTTCTAATGGCGGCACTAGTTGGTGGCAAGGGGTTTAGCAATTACTGAAACTTTTTTTTTGTGGGGGGGAGAATAAAGGTTTTACGTGAAATAAAGATGACCAGTGGGTTGAATGGGAAAAAACCTTGCAGATCCCCCCATCCACACATGCAATATGGATGCAGGGATCTCCCCTGCTGCTACTCCTGTGGCGACAGTGGTGACTCCTTCCCTTCACCAGAATACACAGATCAGTGTTACAGCCTTTGGCTACATGAGCTGTTTGAATGCTGCTTTTCCAGCCGGACCGCTTAACAGAAGCCAGGTTTTTAGACCGGCTTCTGTTCAACCAACTGAATTTCGGCACGTGTGTACCAATCTTTAGCCTCTGGGACTCCAGATCAGCTCGAGGCTCCTTAAGGCCCTGTTCACACATGGGTGATTTGGAATTGGGAGCAGAATCTCTGCAACTCTGGCAGCGATTCCAAATTACAACAAAACACGCAAGGCACGTTTAGGTCATCTTGAATGGCACTCCAAATGCAGCACGATTTTGCCACGCAAGTGTAAAATTGCTCCTGGCTCAGTGACAAAATGTTGTCCCTGAGTTTCTTTGGAGTGATAATCACCCATAAGGAAGGGGTGCTTGCTACACAACCACCAAAGGACCAGAGGAACCAGAACAAAACATGCACTAATGGAAAGAGCACCAGACCAAAGGATAAAAGAGTCTAAAGTCATGTATTAGTTTATACAAAAAAATAAACATGCATTTTCGGGGTCAAAAAAAGCTTCCCCTTCATCAGGGTTTCAATTAAAGGGGTTGTAAACCCTCTTTTTTTTGTTTTTTTAAATAACAAACATATCATACTTACCTCCACTGTGCAGTTGGTTTTGCACAGTGTGGCCCCGATCATCGTCTTCTGGGGTCCCCCAATGGCGCTCGCGGCTCCTCCCCGCATTGGTAAACCCCCTAGGAAAAGCGCTCTCCTTGGGAGTTACCAAGCGGGCGCGCGCCCAAGTCCAGCATTTGCGTCCATAGACACGAAACGCCGGACTCTGCCCAGCCCCCGGCGTCCGCGTCCATGGACTTGATTGACAGCAGCGGGAGCCAATGGCTGCACTGCTATCAATCTATCCAATCAAGAGCCGAGAACCACGGCCAGAGAGGTAGAGCGTGTTTTTGAAAAAAAATACACTTTAATGAATTTAAACAAAAACAGTAAATTTAGCCTAATTTTTTTGTATAATGTGAAAGATGATGTTACGCCGAGTAAATAGATACCTAACATGTCATGCTTTATAATTGTGCATGCTCAATAGACAGGGTGACAAACTACGGTACTTAAAAATCTCCATAGGCGGTGCTTTCAAATTTTTTTTTACAGGTTACCAGTTTAGAGTTACAGAGGAGGTCTAGTGCTAGAATTATTGTTCTTATTCTAATGATCGCAGCAATACCTCACATGCGTATTTTGAACACCGTTTACATATGCAGGTGTGGCTTACGTATGCGTTCATTTCTACATGCGAGCTCGGAGGGATGGGATGCTTTATTTTTTTTCCCTTACTTTTAATTTTTTTATTTTTACACTGTCCCTTTAATTTTTTAAATTTTTTTTATGAACACTTCTTCCTATTAGAAGGAATGTAAACATCCCTTGTAAAAGAAATAAGGATGACAGGTCCTCTTTATTGAGAGGTCTGGGGTCCATATCTTTTTTTTTTAAAAAGTCATTTTGCCTTTAAGAAGAAAAAAAGAATCAGCCATTTAAGACCGAGAGAAGGAAGTGACGCCAGACATCGCTCCGGTCCTCCAAGGGCATAGAGCCGAGGGAGTGCAATCTTGCCCTCACTTGACTTCCTGCCCAGCCACAGATTGGACTGGATCGCTTCTGGGTTTACCGATGGCTCTGGTAATTTTGGAAGAAACCAGGAAGCGGTGGGAGGGGCACTTTTCACGTCGCCTATAAAAGTGATCCCGCGGTGAATGCACCGATGGGACCACTTTTATCGAAAAGGCCGGCCACCTGCTGTAAATAAAGATTCCGGGGTTATGGCAGCTCGTGCATTCAAGGTTCTTATTTTGCCTGAAGCCCTGATGAAGGGGGAATTTTTTTGACCCCCGGAAAATGTATAGGTTTTTTGTTGTATAAACTAATACATTCATTTGGACTCTCTTATCCTTTGGTCTAGAGCTCCTTCTATTAGTGCACTTTTGTTTCTGGTAACCTGCTTGGGTACCCACTGTAGGGTAGGCTTGTCTTGTGTGATAGCCTAACCTAAGCCAATGAGCTCTCGGAATGTTTTTTGTCTTCTCGCTATTTTGTATGAGCTTGTATCAAAGCCCCAGTACCTCTTGGATGCTTTTTTCTTCCTCACATAAGAATGGTGTTATCAACCGAGCCAAGGGTTGCAGCAACAATGGCAGCTGCAGATTGCTGACAGACCAGGAGAAGATGGAGTATTCCCGCACCTATCCTGAACCCCAAGCCAGGACTCTCCCACAACCTGTATAACAGCCACTTCTTTGTTGGGTATGCCAGTGGCATCCCAGGCCACACATTTCGGGGACAGGTCTCCTTTTCTCAAGCTTGATGGTGCAAGGAGGCCAAGTTTCCCTATAACCTTTATATATAATAAAAAGAGTAGAACAAGTAATAAACTGATTGACTTTATAAAATTGGCCCCCTTGGTCAGAAAAAAGTTCTCTTGTATGCTAGGCATCTTTTTTTCTTAGATTGGTAAGTACTTTGAACGCTCTCTCTCTCTCTCTCTCTCTAAACAATGTTGTTTTTTTTGGGGGGGGGGGTGTTTTTAGGTGGAGACTTACTCTAATTAAGGGGAACAAGTATTGGTTTGTAACAAATTTTCTTTATTAATTTGTTATTGTCTTAAAAATAACAATTTGAAAAATAGTTTTCCTCTTCCATGAAATCTTTCAAATATTGGTGTTGATTTACTAAAGGCAAATAGGATGTTCACTTTGTAAGGGTATTTTCACCAGAGTTTAGTGAATGTGGTATAAAATAACTTTGGAATAACCAATTCATAAAGACATAGATGAGTGAGTTTGGGGTGGAGGAACTTGACTGGCCTGCACCACAGAGTCCTGACCTCAACCCAATAGAACACCTTTGGGATGAATTAGAGTGGAGATTGCGAGCCAGGCCTTCTCGTCCAACATCAGTGCCTGACCTCACAAATGCACTTCTGGAAGAATGGTCAAACATTCCCATAGACACACTCCTAAACTTCGTGGACAGCCTTCCCAGAAAAGTTGAAGCTGTTATAGCTGCAGGGGGAGGGCAACTCCATATTGAACCCTACGGACTAAGACTGGTCATGTGCGTGTAAAGGCACTAAGGCTGGCACCCTAATACTGTTGGTAATATAGTGTATGCAGCCAGGTGCGCTGGACTACAGAAACATGGAGAAGGACACATTGTCATCTTTACAATCAATGTTACTTTCACTTTCTATTGCTATGCATGATGTTGTGTTGCACTATCCCCTCCAGTCAACAGGGGGAGAGCTATAACCAGGAAAGCCATGGAAGGACCATGGGAATTGAAGTCCAAGACATCAACCATAGAATTGGATGCGGACCCTTTACACTACAGTTACCAGAGGACATTGAGACAAGGGGGAGGGAGTGAAATAGCTTTCACCAGACTGCTCTAAGGACATCCTCCTCTTGGCAGAGTGGGATTCCATGTGAACACATTATCATGTGTGCCCAAATCTCTGTGGGAGACCCAACCAGTGGGTATTACAGCATGAGGCCTGTGAGCACAAACACGCGAGCTGCACTGCACAGACCTTGAAGATACCATCCATCTTTCCCGTGCAGCATGAAGACTTGAGCATCTTCTCACTTTCCCCTCTTCACTCCAGATCACCGGAGCCATCTGAACAGAGACAAGGGACCCTTTTCCTATAGTGGGAGCCTACAGCTGCACCACAGGGACTGGTGAGAAAGCTCATTCCCCTCTATTTTCACAGTGATAGCAGAGACTGAGTTACTGGAAGCAGGATACTTAATACATAGCAAATACATTACATGCTATTTCACCAAGTTTTTTGTTAAGTGCACCAACGCTGCTTATGGGCTCCAACTATAGCCAGCAGAATAACACAGTAAAGCTGCCTCTCTTCAAAGCCATTCTACAAGCCCTGATTCTTTATTCATTTAATGGTACCTCCATCCAGTGAGCCTAAGCCTAGCATAGTCACCAGTAATGCGCTTTGGCAGTGCAGTCCTCTGAACGCAGTTAATTAAACCAGATTGCTATCCATTGCTGCACTAACCGTGATCTTGCTGCTGTCTATGCTGTTCCTGGTGCATAGGGTTCTCCTATCCCTACGGCTGACTATTGATCTTACTAAATATTGAGTTGCAGTACTACAGTAATCCACTTTCATGCCTTTATCATTACCAATCATCTTGTGTGACAATATATTGAAACTTGCCTTTACTAATCCGTTTGGTGTTTTCTAACACAACATCATTGTGTATATAGTACTACCTTCAGGGAATTCTGTGACATTGCAATCTGTGTTTATTTAACCTACTGTGTCAGAGCAGCTGAGGTTGTTCTTGGAGTTGAGGTGCAGAACAGAGAACCCAAATTACCAAGCGGCTCCATCAGGGGTAAACACATATGTGCTTGCACATAATTGGATGATGACAGTCAGAAAAGCTTCACCTCCTTCACTAAGCTCTGGAGCAAATTCCCTTGCAAAGTGGGCAGTCTATTTGCCTTCAGTATATCAACCCCTATGTCGCTGTGTTGAAACGACCAACTTATGTAAAGTAAAGGCTTTGCTTCCTTATGTCAGAGCTGCCCCTCTGATTGGTGATTTGATGACTGGTTGGGGAATATACAAAAAGCAACAGGAGAGGTGGAGGAAGCAGAAAAAGGAGCAGGAAAATCACTGGAAGATGCACTGCAGCTCCTCAGATACAGCTTCCTCTCCAGCAAGGAAAACAGTAACATCACCAAATCTCCAGAAACTAGAAGTTAGAGTTACCTGGTGCCTAAGATCTCTGTCAGGAATAGGGATGAGCCAACACCCCCGGTTCGGTTCGCAGCAGAACATGCGAACAGGCAAAACATTTGTTCAAAAACGGGAACACCGTTAAAGTCTATTGGACATGAACGTGAAGAATCAAAAGTGCGCATTTTAAAGGCTTATATGCAAGTTATTGCCATAAAAAGTGTTTGGGGACCCGGGTCCTGCCCCAGGGGACATGTATCAATGCAAAAAAAAAGTTTTAAAAACGGCCATTTTTTCAGGAGCAGTGATTTTAATAATGCTTAAAGTAAAACAATAAAAATGAAATATTCTTTTAAATATCGTGCCTGAGGGGGTGTCCTTAGTATGCCTGTAAAGTAGCGCATCTTTCCTATGTTCATAACAGTGCCACAGCAAAATGAAATTTCTAAAGGAAAAAATTTCATGCAAAACTGCTCGTGGCTGTAGTGTATTGTCAGATCCTGGCAATATAGATAAAAATACCAAAAATACCAAAAAAGGCCCTTCAGGTCTGGTATAGATATTAAGGGGAACCCTGCACCCAATTTTTTTTTAAAATGGCGTGGGGGTCCCCCAGAGCCCCAGGCACTATATACTGTGAACAGCAGTATATATACTATACGGCCTGCCCTATATATTCTGCAGAAAATTGGGCCTTAGGTGTTGGTGGTACCAGAACACTGTAAGCCCTCACAGTTACTCTTGGGCGCAGGAACGGGCCCTGCTGTGAAATATTATATCAAGAATTTTAATTACATGCCCCTGTTAAACAGGGGCAGAAAAATTGGGCCTTGGGTGGTGGTGGTGCCAAAGCACTGTAACCCCTCACAGATACTCATGTTGGGCCCTGGAACGGGCCCTACTGTGAAATATTATATCAAAAATTGTAATTACATGCCCCTGTTAAACAGGGGAAGAAGAATTGGGCCTTGGGTGGTGGTGGTGGTGCCACAACACTGTAACCCCTCACAGATACTCTTGTTGGGTGCAGGAATGGGCCCTGCTGTGAAACATGACCGGCAATTTCTTGTCCTTCTGTGGCACCCCCTCTCTCTAGGCTCACGTTACTCCCTTCCTCAACCTGGGAACCAACATTGGAGCCTTCAAATCACTGCGCATCCTCCAGCAGCATATAACCAACACTGTGGTTGAATAATTCTGAGGACTCCGCCGTGCATGATGGTGGGGCTACAGAAGGAATGACTTTGTAGAAGGAGCCAGTGGAATAGGCTGCTTTAGCAGCTGCGTTGGAAGGTAAATTATTCTGAGCCTGGGTAACAGAGGATGAGGAGGATGAGGACGGCTTTGTTGTCCACTCCACCAACTCTTCTGGCTTGTGAGCGTCTGCCTCTCCTTGGTGGCCTTCCGGACATGATGTATTTTCTGTTTTGCAACACCACACTACACTGTCTTAGATACTGTGTACACCGCCTGGAGTGTATTAGAAACTGTACAATGGCTGCACTGTATTGTATACTGTGTAAACCACCAGAAGTGTAGTAGAAACTATACACACTGTATTAGATACTGTGTACACTGCCTGAAATGTATTAGAAACAGTACACCATGGAATGCACTGTAGATATAGGCTACAATGAATGCAGAGTATATATATATATATATATATATATATATATATATATATATATCTATAGCTATAGATATATATCTACATATATATACACAGTATCTCACAAAAGTGAGTACACCCCTCACATATTTGTAAATATTTTAGTATATCTTTTTATGTGACAACACTGAAGAAATTACACTTTGCTACAATGTAAAGTAGTGAGTGTACAGCTTGTATAACATTGTAAATGTGCTGTCCCCTCAAAATAACTCAACACACAGCCATTAATGTCTAAACCGCTGGCAACAAAAGTGAGTACACCCCTAAGTGAAAATGTCCAAATTGGGTCCAATTAGCCATTTTCCCTTTCCCGGTGTCATGTGACTCGTTAGTGTTACAAGGTCTCAGGTGTGAATGGCGTGTTGAATTTGGTGTTATGGCTCGCACTCTCTCATACTGGTCACTGGAAGTACAACATGGCACCTCATGGCAAAGAACTCTCTGAGGTTCTGAAAAAAAAGAATTGTTGCTCTACATAAAGATGGACCCTGAAACTGAGCTGCAGAACGGTGGCCAAGACCATACGGCGTTTTAACAGCACAGGTTTCACTCAGAACAGGCCTCGCCATGGTCAACCAAAGAAATTGAGCGCATGTGCATATCCATAGGTTGTCTTTGGGAAATAGACGTATGATTGCTGCCAGCATTGCTGCAGAGGTTGAAGGGGTGGGGGGTCAGCCTGTCAGTGCTCAGACCATACACCACACACTGCATCAAATTGGTCTGCATGGCTGTCATCCCAGAAGGAAGCCTCTTCTAAAGTTGATGCACAAGAAAGTCCGCACTTTGCTGAAGACAAGCAGACTAAGACATGGATTACTGGTAGACATGTGCACACTGAAATATTTTGTTTCGGAATTTCGTTTTCGTCCGAAAAATAAATTTATTTAGTTACTCCCGAAATTCGTTTTTATTTATTTTGTTTCTTTAAAAAATCCATTCGTCCGAAAATCCAAAATAATTAAGGTCGAATCTGTCATTGAAGGCTCATGGTGTCTGTCGAATGTTCTAAGAAGATTCGATGGAGCAGCTAAACTGTACGCCGCCGCAATCATACATTTCCGGTCGAATGTTCAGCCTACAAGCGATAGTAGAATTCTAATGTTGTATTATTATTAGTAGTAGTAGTAGTCAACCAACATTAGAATTCTTCTATAACCTATGGGTGGAGCATTTGACCATAAATGTCTGCTCGCGGCGACTGCTTCGTCGAATCTTCATGTCGAATCTTTTCTCTCTATGTCGAATAATCTTGGACTAATAGAGTTAGGTTAGGCACATTCGACCACAGATCACTATTGTCAGCCTCATGTCAAATCTTCTATCCATATCGAACTGTTGTCACAACGAAAGCGAAAATAAAGCATTTGTTTATGTCGGATCTTTCGGTTTTCGGATTCTGCACGTTCGCTATCGTTTGTTAAAAACGAAAATACACGAAATTCGGACGAAAACGAATGCACATGTCTAATTACTGGAACCATGTCCTGTGGTCTGATGAGACCAAGATAAACTTATTTGGTTCAGATGGTATCATGCGTGTGTCTTGCCTACAGTCAAGCATGGTGGTGGGAGTGTCATGGTCTGGGGCTGCATGAGTGCTGCTGGCAATGGGGATCTACAATTCATTGAGGGAACCATGAATGCCAACATGTACTGTGACATACTGAAGCAGAGCATGATCCCCTCCCTACAGAGACTGGGCCGCAGGGCAGTATTCCAAAATGATAACGACCCTAAACACACCTCCAAGACGACCACTGCCTTGCTAGAAGAAGCTGAGGGTAAAGGTGATGGACTGACCAAGCATGTCTCCAGACCTAAACCCTATTGAGCATCTGTGGGGCTTCCTCAAATGGAAGGTGGAGGAGTGCAAAGTCTCTACCATCCATCAGCTCCGTGATGTCGTCATGGAGGAGTGGAAGAGGACTCCGGTGGCAACCTGTGAAGCTCTGGTGAACTCCATGCCCAAGAGGGTTAAGGCAGTGCTGGAAAATAATGGTGGCCGCACAAAATATTGACACTTTGGGCCCAATTTGGACATTTTCACTTAGGGGTGTACTCACTTTTGTTGCCAGCAGTTTAAACATTAATGGCTGTGTGTTGAGTCATTTTGAGGGGACAGCAAATTTTCACTGTTATATAAGCTGTACACTCACTACTTTACATTGTAGCAAAGTGTAATTTCTTCAGTGTTGTCAAATGAAAAGATAGAATAAAATATTTACAAAATGTGAGGGGTGTACTCACTTTTGTGAGATACACTATATATATATATATATATATATACACACATATATACACTAGACTGTATGTATGTATGTATATATGTGTATATATATATATATATATATATATATATATATATATATATATATTAATAAACTGCCTTACATCTATTAGAAACTGTACACACTGTATTAGATACTGTGTACACCGCCTGCACTGTATTAGCAACTGTACAACACTGTAGGTATAGGCTACACTATATATATATATATATATATATATATATATATATATATATATATATATATATATATATATATATACACACACACAACGAGACTGTATGTATGTGTGTGTGTGTATGTATATATATATATATATATATATATATATATACACTGCCTGCACTGCCTGATTATTGAGTAAACACTGAATATATAGTCTTATTCTATGCTAAATGCAGAGTATATATATATATATATATATATATATACACACACATACACTAGACTGACTGTACATTTTATATATATATATATATATATCAAATACACTGCCACTAACTGAATAACCTGCCTGCTTAATATAACTCAAGCTATCTCTGTGTCCACACCAACAACACAACACATGGGCGCTCTGTAAGCAGCCTTATATAGTGTGGGGCGTGGACTTGACTTTGGCCAATTATGGCTCTCTCAGCAGAGCGCGCTGTGATTGGCCAAAGCATGCAGGTCAGGTCAATCATCATACAGCAATGCACTGCGATCTTACAGTGCATTATGGGGCGTTCCGCGGCGCTCAAATTTTCCGAGAAACGCACCATATGTTCGGTTCGTTTTAGAACAAACACCCGATGTTCGAGTTTAACCTACGTTCGACTCGAACCATGGGCTCATCCCTAGTCAGGAACCATGAATCAGACGGAGACAGAAAATGCAGTAAAAATCACACCTTTTAATATAGTGGTAAAAATGGTACAAATAGTAAACATAGTCAAAACATGGCCAGGATTTGGTAATCAAAGCAGGTAGTCAGTTTAAGCCAGAAAATCTGGAAGCCAGAGATCAGAGTAGTCGGAGAAAGCTAACATGTCAGGAACCAGAAGGGACGTCAGCCAGGCAAATCTTTAACAGGAACACAGCAGAGAATCTTTAGATATGTTTACCAAGGCGAAGGCATGGGAGAAATAAACCAGGCAGTTTAAATGGCCAGAAGGGGCTGGCTGACGAGCAGGAAATGATCACCAGGTGAGGCACTGTGGAACGATGAGTGCTGGCAATTAACCGACAGCTGAGCACTGAGAAGGGAGGGCTGAGCCCAGCCATGACAATTTCACAGAGTGGAGTTACAGCTATGAGATGTAGGATATAAGGACAATGGTAGTCAGCAGAGCTTCACCTCATTCATTAAGCTAGGGGAAAACTATAAATAAGATATGAAATAAAAACAGAACGTTTTTTTTTCTTCAAAACTTTTATTAGCATGTTCATGAGTGAGTGAAGAAGAAGGAACCAAAGAAGGCAATTATGAGCAGATTAACAACTTGCCGACCCACCGCTGTCGTTATACGTCGGTGCGGTGACGTAGAGTAATGGGGTTATGGCAGCAGATAGCTGCCATAAAAACCGGTATATTCTTAAACGCCGGACGGTCCTCTTTCTGATAAAAGTGGTCTCAGTGGCCGATTTGCCGTAAGATCACTTTTATCGGGGGCGGGAGAGGGCCCCCCTCCCGCCATGCTCGCGTTGTCTCCGCCGCTTACCGGAGCCATCAGTAGCGGCGGAGCCGATCGGGTCCTCTCCCCTCTGAGACATGAAGCAGAATAAGGGAATGATGGCCCCGCTTGGCTCCATACATAACATTGAATGACGGAAGCGACGTCAAACGTCACTTCCGCCCAATGGTCTTAAAGTGGAAAAAAAAATTGGGGGGAAAAAAAGACTTTTTTTCAATTGAATTTAAGTGTAAATGTGAGATCTGAGGTCTTTTTGACCCCAGATCTCACATTAAAGAGGTCCTGTCATGCTCTTTTTCTATTGCAAGGAATGTATACATTCCTTGTAATAGGATTAAAAGTGAACCCAATTTCTTTTTTTTTTTAAAAGGACAGTGGAAAAAAATAAAATAAAAAGTTAAACAAATAAGAAAAAAAAAATTGAAAGCGCCCCGTCCCGCTGAGTTCGCACGTAGTCGCTCCCGCATATGAAAACGGTGTTCAAGCCACACATGAGGTATCGCTGCGATCGTTAGAGTGAGAGCAATTCTTCTAGCAAAGGACCTTCTCTGTAACTCAAAACTGGTAACCTGTACACATTTTTAAATGTCGCCTGTGGTGATTTTTAAGGGTCAAAGTTTCTCGCCATTCCATGAGCGGGCACAATTTTGAAGCGTGACATGTTGGGTATCAATTTACTCGGTGTAACATTATCTTTTACGATATTTTAAAAAATGGGCTAATTTTACTGTTGTCTTATTTTTTTTATTTAAAAAAGTGTATTTTTTCCCCAAAAATTGCGCTTGTAAGACCGCTGTGCAAATACGGTGTGACGTGAAGTATTGCAACGACCACCATTTCATTCACTAGGGTGTCTGAAATATACACATACATATATATATATATGTTTGGGAGTTCTAAGTAATTTTCTATCAAAAAAAATATTTTAACTTGTAAACACCAAGTTTGAAAAATAGGCTTGGTCCTTAAGTGGGTAAACTTCAGCTTTCAAGCACATACACACAAAAACATTTTTCTAGTTTTGGAGAAAACGAGGAGAGTTTAGAATCTCTGTCAGGTTTTCCCTACTCTATCCAAATCTAAATAAAAATATTGTTATACATACACTTGAAATAAGTACAGAAATAATGTCCCCTCTAGTTGCAAATCACAGACATTGTTGTGGATTTCAGAGATTCGTAAAACCTCCATGTTGGCCAAGACAAAAAAGACGTCTGGTGCAAATGATTTGGTGGTGTGAAGTACTTTCCATTGAGATTGGCCAATCCACAGGCATTGAACCACCAGCCGGATTGCACTCTCTGACTGCAGCTCTTAAATAGCATGTCATCTACATGACATTTCGGAGTGCAGCCATCATGGGAGATATCCTGGGTGCTGAAAGCTCTGCCATACTGATTCTCTGAGGCTAGAGTACCTTTGAATGCATCTCCTACAAGAAGAAATGTTAGAATAGTTAGGTGTTTGGACATTGACCATAACATTATTTTAGTCTCAACTTGAATCTAAACTGGATTGGTCACATCTTAAACATCTGGACATGTATTATAATTAGAACTGGATGGGAGAAGGGGAAAAATTACCTCCTACGCTTAATGAATTTACTGGTACCACGTCCTTTTATATTACATTAACATAAAAAAAAATCCCTTAGAGCCCTTGCACACTGGGGCGGGGGGCGGCGTCGGCAGTAAAACGCTGCTATTATTAGCGGCGTTTTACCGTCGGTATGCGGCCGCTAGCGGGGCGATTTTACCCCCCGCTAGCGGCTGAGAAAGGGTTAAATACCACCGCAAAGCGCCTCTACAGAGGCAGACACATCGGACACTTTTGACACCATTTTGGGACCATTGTCATTTATACAGCGATCGGTGCTATAAAAATGCACTGATTACTGCGTAAATGACACTGGCGGGGAAGGGGTTAACCACTAGGGGGCAATGAAGGGGTTAAGTGCGTCCTAGGGACTGATTCTAATTGTGGGGGGATGGGCTTCCACGCACATGACAGTGATCACTGCTTCCGATGACAAGGAGCAGTGATCTCTGTCATGTCACAAGGCAGAACGGGGAAATGCCTTATTTACATAGGCACTTCCCCATTCTGCGGCTCCGTGACACAATCGCCGGGAGACCAGTAGACATCGAGTCCGCCAGTCCCGCGGGCACGGTCGCGCTTCACATGGTGCGTGCGCCTGCTAGCCCTGCCAATTAAAAGGGATATACAGGTACGCCCCATTTGCTCACCGCTGCCATTGTGCTGACATATATCAGCGTGCATCGGTCGGCAAGTGGTTAAAGTGAATAACTCAACATCAAGTTCAACTATGATCATGTGATCATATCCCCCTTAGGCCCCTTTCACACTGGGGCGGTAGGGGGCGTTGGCGGTAAAACAGCGCTATTTTTAGCGCTGTTTTACCGCAGTATTCGGCCGCTAGCGGTGCCGTTTTAACCCCCCACTGGCGGCCGAAAAAGGGTTAAAACCACTCGTATAGCGCGGCTATAGCCGCGGTATTGCCGCGGTATAGCCGCGCTGTCCCATTGATTTCAATGGGCAGGAGCGGTTTAGGAGCGGTGAATACACCGCTCCTTCACCGCTCCAAAGATGCGGCTGACAGGAGATTTTTTCTTCTCCCGCCAGCGCACCGCTTCAGTGTGAAAGCCCTCAGGCTTTCACACTGAACAAACAGCGGAGGCTGTTTTGGGGCAGTTTGCCCCATCGCACCTGCCCATAGCAGGGCGGGTGCGATGTCAAAACATCACTTCCGCCCATACGTCTTAAAGGGCCATTTTTTTGTTGTCATTTTTTCAAATGACAATTTTTTTTTTTTATTGCATTTAAGTCCAAATATGAGATCTGAGGACTTTTTGACCCCAGATCTCATATTTAAGAGGACCTGTCATGCTTTTTTCTATTATAAGGGATGTTTACATTCCTTGTAATAGAAATAAAAGTGACCCAATTTAAAAAAAAAAAAAAAAAAAAAACAGTGTAAAAATAAATAAAATCAAGTAAAATAAATAAGAAAAAAATTTATTTTTTAAAGCGCCCTGTCCCGACGAGCTCGCTCGCAGAAGCTAACGCATACGCGAGTAGCGCCTGCATATGAAAACGGTGGTCAAACCACACATGTGAGGTATCGCCGCAATCGTTAGAGCGAGAGCAATAATTCTAGCCCT
Source organism: Aquarana catesbeiana (assembly GCF_042186555.1). Lineage (NCBI taxonomy): Eukaryota > Metazoa > Chordata > Amphibia > Anura > Ranidae > Aquarana > Aquarana catesbeiana. The sequence continues at coordinate 200,552,975 of NC_133336.1, forward strand.
AGACCTCCTCTGTAACACAAAACATGCAACCTGTAGAATTTTATAAATTCTATGGAGATTTTTAAGGGTAAAAGTTTGACGCCATTCCACGAGCGGGCGCAATTTTGAAGCGTGACATGTTGGGTATTAATTTACTCAGCGTAACATTATCTTTCACAATATAAAAAAAAAATTGGGCTAACTTAATTGTTGTCTTATTTTTTTATTCAAAAAAAGTGAATTTTTTCCGAAAAAAAGTGCGCTTGTAAGACCGCTGCACAAATACGGTGTGACAAAAAGTATTGCAATGACTGCCATTTTATTCTCTAGGGTGTTGGGAAAAATGTATAATGTTTGGGGGGTTCTAAGGAACTTTCTAGCAAAAAAACTTGTTTTTAACTTGTAAACACCAAGTCTAAAAAAGAGGCTCGGTCAGTGAAAAATAATGCTTCACATCAGTGGGAGACATACTGTACATATTGCCCTAGGGACCAGAAAAAGGCAAGCAAATTTGCACAGTTTGGAGACCACTGGCCTAGAGCATGTTTCTTAATTTCAGCTTCATATGAGTCTATAGAGAATTCTTCAACACTTCCTGTTGTGTTGAAGGGACAGGAAGTGTAAGGTAGACATGTGCAAAACGAAAAAATGTGTTTAGTTTTGATCCGTTAGTTACATAAATTTGTTTAGTTAAATTAGTTTAATTCATTTCATTTGCTTTCGGAATTAATTTTGTTTATTCAAATGCAAATCAAATTGAATTTTTTTAATTCCATTGGAATTGCACTCGAATCGAATTTCATTCAAAATCAAATTTATTCTATTCTAAATTCGAATTTTGGAAGATGGCTATATACTTTCTATTCCATTCTATTCTATTGTTTTTTTCTGATCTATTTTTTTATTTTCTATTCTGTTCTTTTCTTTTCTATTATATTCAGTTTTTTTCTATTCTATTTGAATTCAAATTTATTCTATTTGAAATTCGAATTTTGGAAGATGGTTATATTCTATTTTTTATTCTATTCTATTCAATTCCTTTATTTTCTATTCTATTTTTATTTTATTCTGTTCTTTTTTTTCTATTCTATTTTGTTCTGTTTACTCTTTTATATTGTATCCTTTTTTTGTTCTATTCTTTTCTATTCTATTCTTTTATTTTATATTCTGTTATGTTTTACTCTATTATAGTCTATTCTTTTATATTCTATTCTATTATATTTGTTTCTATTATTTTCCTTTTTTTTCTATTTTTTTATTTTCCATTCTGTTCTTTTCTTATCTAATATATTCTATTTTTTCTATTCTATTTGAATTCAAATTTATTCTGTTCAAAATTCTAATTTATTTTATTTCTAAATTTGAATTTTGGAAAAAATGTATATTGTTATATTCTTTCTATTCTAATCTATTGTTTATGATATTTTATTCTTTTCTATTCTATTTGAATTAAAATTTTATTCTATTTGAAATTCGAATTTCAGAAGATGGTTATATTCTTTCAATTTTATTTTTTATTCTATTATATTCCTTTATTTTCTATTTTATTTTTATTTTATTCTGTTCTTTTATTTTCTATTCTATTTTGTTCTGTTTTACTTTATTCTTTTATTTTATATTCTATCCTTTTTTTTCTAATCTATTTTTTTTTTCTATTCTATTCTTCTTTTTTATATCCTGTTCTGTTTTACTCTATTATATTCTTTTCTATAATATTCCTTTCTTTTTTCTTTTCTATTTTATTCTCTTCGGAAATTCAAATTCAGTTAGAAAACTATTCAAATTCCATTTGAAAATCATTCAAATTTCGTCCGAAATTTTGATTCGTTATTTCAATTTCTTTGAATTTGGATACCTGTGAATAACATAAAATTTGTCCAAATTTTAATTCTTAAGGAAACGAACTGCACATGTCTAGTGTAAGGAAATCTTCCTAATGGAACACAGATAAAATATAAAGTTGGCTAGGGATTTACTTTTTCCCTCTTCTTAAAAAATGGCTTCCATCTCAAGTTGAATTCCATCCGTCCAGTTGCTATTTATTACTGTTTTTTTTCTACTGATATTGTGTTCTACTTCTTATTCCATTTTAGCCTGAATACACCTGAAAAAAAGGAAACTGAAACCTTGGGCACTTACCGGCTGTGCCTGAGTATTTTCCTACTGTTAGTGGATAGAATGTGGAGTTGGGGCCGATGTTGAAGGTGTCATATTGTGCATAGGCTGTGGCATTGGAAAAGTCTTGTAGGTTAATACGTAGTTTACATTGTCTGTTCTTCTGGTTAGTCAGGATGTTCATATTTTTCAGTCCCAACCAATGCTCACCTGCGTAAATAATAAATTAACAATAACAATAGAAAAAAAACAATAAAAAAGATTGCAAATAAACAAACTCCAACTGCAAAATAAATAGAAACAAAAATGTTTTTAAGTAAAGTTGTGAAAGGTTAGAACCCCTGCCAGTGTTTTATTGCTAAATAAATCCAACCACACACCACATGGTGTTTGAATTAACGAAAACCCATTTAACAAATTTTTCACAAAATTCAAAAATTTGAAAATTAGAAAATGAGAAAATCAAAAATGCGGAAATCCGCAAAGAAGAACGAAAATCTGAAAATTACATCAAAAGCCGAATTCGGAACTAAACGAACTGCACATGTCTACGACATCCCTGTGAGATTATTGAGTGTGTTTGACTGCCATTGAGGGTAAGGGTCAGTGTGGGCTTTCCTCTCCTCGGTGGAGGACTTCTACAGCATTTTGTGTGTGTGAAAAACGCACCGGTTGGACTCCACTCTCCGGAATTTTTGCATCGTATTTCATAAGGACTTTACTCTTATTTGTCTATTGGAAAGCGCTGCATCCATTATATTATACTTTGCGTTTTATTGCTGTCTATGTCCCTGTTGCCGATTTTCCCTCAGTTCCTATGACCATGACAGTAAGTGGGGAAAATTGTCCCAGTCCTCCCCTGGTGGAGGAGACTCTAATACTTTCCCATGGGGGGGGACTGGGAACCTTTGGCCTGCGGCGCAAACACAATCAATTAGCCTTTTCATTGTTGGAACAGATTTCTGTAGAATAAGGAAAGTCTCCCATGCAGAGTGTGTCATGGTGCCCACGCCGATTGGTGGGCATGGTAAAAGTTGGGTGTCCTTGAAGGTTTATTGAGAGCAGTACCGATCCTGACCTCCCTGGTGCCCTAAGCAAAATTCTGCTAAGGGGCCCTCTACCTGACCCGTGATGCCGTGAGCTATGTAAACCATTTGCCATTGCCACACAGTCACACCTGACAGAGTCTCCCCCTACTTCAGGGTCCCCAGAGAGCCTCCCCTTACATCAGGGTCCCCAGAAAGCCCCTCCTTACATCAGGGTCCCCAGAGAGCCCCCTTACATCAGTGTCCTCAGAGAGCCCCTCCTTACACCAGGGTCCCCAGAGAGCCCCCCCTTACATTGGGGTACCCAGAGAGCCTCTCCTTACTCCAGGGTCCCCAGAGAGCCCCTCCTTACATCAGGGTCCCCAGAGAGCCCCCTTACACCAGGGTCCCAAGAGAGCCTCCCCTTACATTAGTGTCCCCAGAGAGCCCCCCCTTACATCAGTGTCCCCAGAGGGCCCCCTCTTACATTAGTGTCCCCAGAGGGCCCCGTCCTTACATTAGTGTCCCCAGAGAGCCCCCTTTTTCCATTAGTGACCCCAGAAAGCCCCCCCTCTTACATCAGGGTCCCAAAACAGCTGACTCCCCCTTGCAGAGGTTCCCCTGCACCTGGCTGGTGGAGGTGGGAGGCAGTGATCGGCAGCTCTATGGTGTCCACAGGCAGAGGGACAGGCATCTCCCTGGGGTTAGTAGTTCTATCTCCTAATGTATACAGCGGACCCAGGCATCAGCAACAGTGTTCAAGCAGAGTGAAAGTGAAACGGATACCTGCCCGGGTCAGAGGCCCCTCCCTCCTCCTCTCCACTGTATACACTGACACTCGAGAGAGTACTACAAGCCCCAGGGAAATCCCGCCGCCCACACAGGCACCATAGAGCTGCCGATCACCGCCTTTCACCTCCTCCCACCTCTCTCCACTGCACTCTAAATGGCCAGCCAGAGGTGCAGGGGGGATGCTGGGTCTTGGGGGGCCCCCCCACAGCGGTATAACGGAAGGGCCCAGACCCCTAAAGTTCTGCCACTGGATGTTGTAAACATTAATTGACGCGCTATGACACGAGGGGGAGGCGGGGCCTCGAGTAATTTGCGGGGCCCTACGCAGCTTGCGTAGTGAGCATATAGGGCGGATCAGCTCTGATTGAGAGACAGCCTTGCAAGTTTTTCCACCATTAGCTTTCCAGCTCTCAGCTTTCCACCAATAGCTTTCCAGCTCTCAACATTCATTTACATAACATCTCAAAGCCGCAAAGGATTTTGGTGCTGGAAGATTTCCTTCTGAGGGATGTTGTGCTTCAAGTCTGAATACGGAGTGGGTAGCTGTATTATGCCCAGCATGTGTTTCCTTGGATTAAGCTCAAATTGATGTCTGAATGGTGAAGCATATACACTTAGGGGCTAACCAGCTCAACATATCTTCTTAGTACTGGCCCAGGGGTAAATGTCCCCCCAGCCCAATCCACCCCTGTGCCTCACTCCATCCAAAACAAGCAAAAAAAGTTTTGGCTGCATTCAATATAAAAGTAATTATACAGACAGTACAGTTGACTGCTTACCGCTGACATTTCCAAATCCTTGTTCATAGCTGCTCCATGTTCTATTGAAAGTTACTCCATTTAACCCATTACGAAACTGTATACGAGTCCACCCACCGCTCTTTGTTATTTCACAGTAAACCTGCAGGGGGAGCAAAAAGCATCTATTGTAATGGTGTTATAAACCAGTTCACGGAGTATGGAAAATTTACAAGAATACGAATATATATATATATACATTGCAACCTTGGATTACGAGCATAATTCGTTCCAGGAGAATGCCTGCAATCCAAAGAGCTCGCATATCAAAGCGAGTTTCCCCATAGAAGTCAATGGAAACAAAGATAATTTGTTCTGCATTGACTTCTATTGCATGCAATACCGCATGTGGCCAGAGGTGGGTGGGGGGCGCCGGAGAGACAGCTCGGATGCACTTCAGAAACCCTCGGAAAGACTCATAAACACTCGGGAACAGAGTATTTCCGAACGGCTCCGAGTTTCATCAGTGCCCCTGCACCCCTGGCCAAATGTGGTACTGCACACCACAGAGGCTTGAATCCTGCTCGTTTTGTGAGACAACGCTCGCAAACCGAGTCAGGATTTTTTTTAAATAATAGCTCGTATTGCGAAAAGCTCGTTAAACGCGTTACTCGCGATTCCGGGGTTCCACTGTATATATATATATATATATATATATATATATTATTATTATACAGGATTTATATAGCGCCAACAGATTGTGCAGCGCTTTACAACATGGGGGCAGTCAGTACACTTACAATACAATTCAATGCAGAAGGGATCAGAGGGCCCTGCTCATTAGAGCTTACAATCTAGAAGAGAGGGTCAAGTGGAACAAAAGGTGGTAACTGTGGCAGGTGATCAGATGGAGAAAATAGACATACAGTTGTTAGGTGTGGGTAGGATAGGCTTTTCTGAAGAGAAGGGTTTTCTGGGATTGTCTAAAAGCTAATAGAGTAGGTGATAATTGGACAGATTGGGGTAAGGAGTTCCATAGGATTGGAGAGGCTCTGGAAAAGTCCTGGAAGTGAGCATGGAAGGAGGTGATGAGGGAGCTAGAGAGCAGGAGGTCTCTAACGAAGAGAACAATTAGGTTGGCATTTTGAGACTAGGTTAGTGATGTAGCTGGGGGCTAAGTTGTGGATGGCATTGTAAGTAGTTGTTAGTATTTTGAATTGAATTTGTTGAGTGAGTGGAAGCCAGTGGAGGGATTGGCAGAGAGGAGTAGCAGACACACCGGCAACTTTATTAGGTACACCTGTTCAATTGCTTGGTAACACAAATTGCTAATTGGCCAATCACATAACTCAATGCATTTAGGCATCTAGACGTGGTGAAGATGCCTTGCTGAAGTTCAAACCGAGCATCAGAATGGGGAAGAAAAGGGATTTAAGTGACTTTGAATGTGGCATGGCTGTTGGTGCCAGATGGGCTGGTCTGAGTATTTCAAAAACTGCTGATCTACTGGGATCATCTTACTACTGGTTTCTTGAACATGGCAATGAGGTCTCTGTACTCCAATTGCCTTCACAGTCACCAGATCTCAATCTAATAGAGCACCTTTGAGATGTGGTGGAAAGGGAGATTGGCATCATGGATGTGCAGCCGACAAATCTGCAGCAAACGTGTGATGTCATCATGTCACTATGGACCAAAACTACCAGGGGAATGTTTTAAACACCTTGTTGAATCTATGCCATGAAGAATGAAGGCAGTTCTGAAGGCAAAAGGTGGTCCAACCTGGTACTAGCAAGGTGTACCTAATAAGCGACTCCAGTCTTCTTGATCCCATTTCTCTCTTGCTCTATATCTCCTTTACTTTCCTCCACCTATACATTTCTTCTAGACACTCAAAGAGGTCTTGTTGTCTTACCTGAAAAGGGGAATTCGCTCCATCTGGTTTGATTAGATAGACTCCAAAAGCTGCTTTCTTGTTTTTCTGCCATATACTGGAGCAATCACGTCCTACAAAACAAGGTAAAAATATTAATTATAACCATAGTTGTAGTTTAGCTACAAAAGAACTAAAATCTTAATTGCCCTCTTACATTTTGCATTTTTAAGGCAGAGCCCCCGTTTTTCATATATCATTTTTAATCACATTACATAAAAGAATAATGTAATTGCTGTGGACACTAACCATTTTACATAAACTTTTAATAAAATATTCCACTTTTAATGAATTTTATAAAATTGCTTCATCAATCAACCTAATAAAATGTCCCAGGACCTTTATTCTCTTCGTAAACAAATGGCCAGGATAATTCTTTTTCCGGAAACTCATTTTTGCTCTGATAATTTACCCACTTTGCATAATAAGTATTGCCCTGCATGGATTCACAGTACATTTTCCCAGTCCAAGTCCCATGGAGTATCTGTAGCACTGTAGAAGTCTCTCCCCCATCAAATTAAAGACCCAAAAAAATGGAGGTCCAGTATCTGTTCCTGAAGATCCTGCTTGGCGGTAAGAAATACACAAGCGCCAATGTATACCTTTCCAACTATGACAAACTCCCTACTGGTTGCCATACCCTAAAGGATTTAATGGACTTTGCGAACAGTGGCATATTATTTGGGGCAAATTTAATGTGATACTTAGCCCAGACATACACTATATTATCAAAGGTATCGGGATGCCTACCTTTACACACACATGAACTTTAATGGCATCCCAGTCTTAGTCCGTAGGGTTCAATATTGAGTTGGCCCACCCTTTGTAGCTATAACAGCTTCATCTCTTCTGGGAATACTGTCCACAAGGTTTAGGAGTGTGTCTATGTGAATGTTTGACCATTTTTCCAGAAGTGCATTTGTGAGGTCAGGCACTGATGTTGGACAAGAAGGACTGGCTCGCGGTATCCACTCTAATTCATCCAAATGTGTTCTATCGGGTTGAGGTCAGGACTCTGTGCAGGCCAGCAAGTTCCTCCACCCCAAACTTGCTCATCCATGTCTTTATTTACCTTGCTTTGTGCACTGGTCCAAATCATTTGGAGGAGGGGGATTATGGTGTGTGGTTGTTTTTCAGGGGTTGGGCTTGTCCCCTTAGTTCCAGTGAAGGGAATTCTTAGGGTGTTAGCATACCAAGATATTTTGGACAATTTCATGCTCCCAACTTTGTGGGAACAGTTTGGGGATGGCCCCTTTCTGTTCCAATGTGACTGTGCACAAAGCAAGGTCCATAAAGACATGGATGAGCGAGTTTGGGGTGGAGGAACTTGACTGACCTCAACCCGATATAACACCTTTGGGATGAATTAGAGAGGAAACTGCGAGCCAGGCCTTCTCGTCCAACATCTGTACCTGACCCCACGAATGCTCTTCTGGAAGAATTATCAATCATTCCCATAGACACACTCCTAAACCTAGTGGACGGCCTTCCCAGAAGAGTTGAAGCTGTTATAGCTGCAAAGGGTGGGCCAACTCAATATTGAACTCTACGGACTAAGACTGGGCTGCCATTAAAGTTCAAGGCAGGCGTCCCAATACTTTTGGTAATATTGTGTAGATACAACAACATCCAAGGGATCCCAAACCAAGGCCCAACTTGATGGGTTCAAATGTTTCCTGTTACAACATCAATAGGGTGATATCAGGAAGGTATTACATTGTAACAAGAACAACTATTCCTTTTATTCACCTGTTCATAACACATACCATAGATTGGACTTCTTTTTTATCAGTCAGTACACACTGGCTCTTTCTCCTGATTCAATTAGGGGCCAATTTATTTGGTCAGACCATGCCCCGGTGTTCCTTTTATTAACCCTACCAGAACTTCAGGAACAATCATGGTCCTGGATGCTAAATTAAAAATATCTTATATGATAAGCCCTGCATCACAGACACCATTAAAACAATATTAGAATTTACATTAGATTACATGATTGATCTGACCCCCCCTCTCCCTTTCTACTCAGTGGGATATTTTCAAATGCGCACTTTATCAAACATTGCACATGTCTAAAAAAAAAAAAGAGCAGACCCTAGGACCACTTTTTTGCAGTGAATTGTGGATTTGGAAGCTCTACATATAAAAATGTAAATGACAAATGTGTGATAGTGCTGCCCAATGAATTCAATCCTGAATAAGTTGGACATAAACTTTTAAATAACTAAAAATACACAAATCATTGATATAATAAAGTGCAGGTGCTAACATTCAATTGCACGGTGATTATCATCGCTTTCTTATAAGTTCACCCCGCGTGAAGCCACGTGCGACGGTACCGTAGCGTGTAGAGGCGGAGCCTGGCGGTGGGAGCACTTTTATAGAATACGTGAGACCTGTTGGACTTTAATTATATGCTATGTTTTATCTCAATAAATGTGAGTGCATTGTATGAAGCTGGGGTTGTGCGTTTTTTTTTTTTTTCAGTTAATTAACCCAAGTACTACACTATTGGTAGCATTTTTTTTTCTTCTTCTGTTGCCTTGTGAACAGTGTGGAGCCACTTTAGAAGGGGATCTCATATATGCTTATCTGACCCCTCGTGGGTCTAAGATGGAGGTGAGCATGCACTGCATCTGGTGAATGGAACATAGGCTATGGAGTGGAGAATTTTTGAAGCACATTATAGAATAAGAGACTTTTTTTGTATGTACTACTCACAAGAAGAATTATTACTGGAGTAATATTTCAAGTGGACTTTTCTTGTTTTCTTTGTTTTGTTTTGTTTTTTCCACATTCATTGCATTACCAGCACTTGTTCTATTGAACATTAGCACCTGCACTTTATTATCTTAATGATTTGTGTGTTTTTAGTTATTTAATGGTTTATGTGCAAATTATTGAGGATCTAATTTTTTGGGCGGCGCCACCACACAATTTATCCTTTACATTTGCTGTGGCTGTGGGAACACATTAGGTGATAGCAGCAGCCATACAATTTCTATACCACTAGGTGGCAGCGCGCAACCATTTTGAGTTCTTCTACAGTAATACCTTTTTTTTTTATATAAATCTTTTTATTCATTTTCATAACAGACAAACAAACCAAAAAACAACAAGACATGATACACACTGAACCAAAAATATAATAATACTATTTCAAAATCCAGTATATCAATTATTAATCCAGAAAAGGTAAAAAAAAAAAAAAAAAGAAAAAAAAGAAGCAAACGATTTTTAAAATAAACATTAATTCCTACTTTCCCCAATAACCCACAACATCACTCATATGGGAGCATACCTATATTATATATATCTATCTATATCTATCTATCTATCTATCTATCTATCTATCTATCTATCTATCTATCTATCTATCTATAGATATATATATATCTATAGATATATATATATCTATATCTATATCTATAGATATAGATATATCTATATCTATATCTATATCTATATCTATATCTATATCTATAGATATATATATATATATCTATAGATAGATATATACAGTAATACCTTGGATTACGAGCATAATTTGTTCCAGAAGAATGATTGTAATCCCATGCACTCGTATATTAAAGCCAGTTTCCCCTTAGGAAATAATGGAAACTCAGATAATCCTTCCACAGCCACTGTTTGTCTATGCAGTACTGCATGTGGCCAGAGGTGTGGGGTGCCGGAGACACTCGTAAACACTCAGGGACGCTCGGAGACCATTCGGAGATGCTCGGAGACACTCAGAGATGCTCAGAGACACTCGGGAATGAGTGTTTCCGGAGACACTCGGGAACCGAGTGTCTCCGGGTGTCTCCGAGTGGCTCCAATTGGCTCTGAGCAGCTCCAAATTATCTCCAAGCGTCACCCCTGGCCAAATGCAGTACTGCCCACCCCAGCGGCTTGAACCCTGTTCGTCTTGTGAGACAACGCTCACAAAGCGAGTCAGGATTTTTTTTTTTAAATAGCTACTCTCAATCCGAGGTTCCATTGTACATAAAATTTTTTTTTTAAATCTCTCTTCCCAGATATTTTAACCACCATATCCAAATAGACTTTTACTGAGTGACTAAAGATTTTATCTTACCTTGAATTACTTGTTTCTTTGGAAATAAAAAAAAAGAAAAAAAAATTATTAAACATTCTTATACTGTTATAATAAAGCCCAAATGTTTGCAGTGTAAAAGGATTCCTGAAATACTCAACATTTAAATAAAACACTATCAATAAAGAATAACTGAAAAAAAACAACACAATATTAGAGGTGCACCGAATGTAAATTTTGGTCCCGAAACTGAAACCTGAAAATGCAGGATGCACTTGACCGAAAACTGAAACCGGAAATATATATTTTTCTGTATAATTGTATTATATTCGACTTTTTAATTAATATCATAAATTTTATTTATTTGTGGTCTTTATCGGTACCTTTAGCGCAAGAAAAGCTCAAGAAAACACACTGGTCTGCTGTGCTTCCATTGTTAAAAATCTTGCTTGCTGCAGTTAAAAAAAAAAAAATTACACCAAAAATTCACCTCCCCATTGAAATGCATTGAAAACGCAGCAAGAACACATCAATAATGAAACTATGTTAAGTTTTTGATGCGGTTTTTGCGTCACATGATCTATGAAAATCCCACCATTTGCACACTAAAATTGTGGTTAAAAATGTGCCAAAATCACGGTAAAATCGCCGCAAAATCGCATGTGTTTCTCGGTGTCATTACCGTCACCTTTTTTTCTTTATTGGCAAAATGCCGAAAACACAATTTTCGGCCGATATGTTTCAGCTGACGAAATTTCTCTGCACCTCTACACAATACATATTATAAAAATGTACTATAAATAAAGTGTAACTGCTTAAAACTGCAGTAAAATATATATATTTTTTAATAAATACATGAACGTATTTTACATGTTTGTCTAAAAGTAAAAACATTTTACCCATATAAGAAAGTTGAAAGTGACTTTACAAACCTGTGATTGAAATCCTTGAAAACACAAAGTTACTACTAAAATACAGCCGAATAGTCTGTAGTCTGCCATACTTTCGCCTTGAAAAAATAGAATGAAAAAAAAAAAAAGAGAGAATAGAATACATATTATTATAAAATGTAATACTACATAGTTAAGCATTAATCTACCCAACAAAGTCTTATGCTGCATACACACGGTCGGAATTTCCATCAAAAAAAGTGTGATGGGAGGTTTTGGTCGGATATTCTGACTGTGTGTTTGCTCCATCCAACTTTTTCTGTCTGAATTTCCGCCAGCAAAAGATTGAGAGCAGGTTCTCTATTTTTCTGACGGAAAAAGTTCTTGGCTGAAATTCCGATTCCAATTCCGATCGTCTGTATGCAATTCCGACTCACAAAAAAACACGCATGCTGGGAAGCATTGAACCTAATTTTCCCGGCTTGTCGTGGTGTTGTACGTCACCGCGTTCTTGATGGTCGAAAGTTCAGAGAACTTTTGTGTGACCGTGTGTATGCAAGCCAAGCTTGAGCGGCATTCCATCGGAAAAACCATCCAAGATTTTTCAGACGGAAATTCAGCTCGTGTGTACGGGGCATTAGAAAAAATAAATTGATAAAGTAAAAAAGAAGTATGGGAATTTTAAAAAATAAACATTTATACTCATCTAGATGGATGCAGCATCTGACCCTGCCAGCTCTAAAGCTGAGAACCGAGCGACCACATGACCGCTGATTACTCGGTCCTAGGTCTTCACTGAACAGAAAGCCGTAGATTGTCAGTCTACTCTGCTCCCCTCAGTGCTCATCACAATGCTGGGTTGTGGAAGGAAGCAGTTGGCTCAAGCTGAGAGGCTGAACCAGATGCCAGTCTGGGTGGATCTGGGTGGATCCCAACAATAAAGTCAAGATCTCTCCAGATTCCGGGACTGGCTCAGTGATGGCAGCCAACAGTGGGCGTTAGCCCACCATGGGCTGAATACGGTCACAGAAGAACAGAACTGAGTGCACTCCTGTGACCCACAAGAGAAAAAGGACCAAATTAGCTTTGGTCCTACCTCTCCTTTAATTTTAATGTTACAACATTTTTTAATATTTACAGAAAATATTATTTTTAACAATGAACTCAACAAAATGAGCAAAGAAGATATAAACAGATACAGCAACATATACAGATACAGCCACATAAATTCTTACCTTCCAGAAAATATTTTTTGTAGTTCCTTTCAGTTGTCCTTTTTCTCCTTCTCCTCCTTCTCCTTTCAGAGTCATCCTTTTATATCACTCTAGGCTAACAATGAAGATTAACAACAACCAACGAGGTGACTGAATTAATCTGGTGTGTCCAGCTAGAAAACCTTGAATCTGATAAGAACATGCATTTAGATTTAACTAATGTGTCACAACAATGGACTGATCAGGATCTGTTTTTACTAAATGTGTGGATTTTATCAATTAACAATTTATCAATCATTATGTTTTCTATTGCGTTTCCATCAGATTTAAAGAATGAAACTATGACGCACAATAAAATTCTGATCTGCCATTGCTTTATTATATACTGTGAGTTTACATATTTACAATATTTTTGTTATTAAGCTTTATATTTTGTATCCATCAAATAGAATCTGAGAAAAATAAGGAAAGACATTATTTGTTAATGACATGTTTGATATAATTTATGATTATTTGTAAAGAACAATTTACATAATATAAAATGAAAATATCAATTCTGTCGTAAAATTGTATCGTCTAGTTTTAGATAATCGTGTACATTTAGTTTTTCCAACATTTGGGTTTACACATTTTTTTTGGTGAATTTGATTTAATTAAATATTGTTAAAAGGAACGAATACCAAGCATAATAATACTGTAATATAACATGAAAATATAAATTCTGTCATAAAATTGTATCGTCTAATTTTAGATAATTGTGTGCATTTAGTTTTTCCAACATTTGGGTCTACACAATTTTTTTGTGAATTCGATTTCATTAAATATTGTTTAAAAGGAACGAAAACCAAATATGATAAAAAATAATATATTTTAGACATGTGCATGACGAAAAAAAAATGTGTTCTGTTTCATTTTGATTCATTAATCTAGTTATTTTGTTTAGTTAAAGTCAGTTGATTCATTCAATTCGTATTTGGAATTTTCAAATTTTCTTCGAATTCACAGTTTTTTTCCCAATTCGAAACGTTCAAATTCGATACATTTTCCAATCGGTCGAAACTAAAATGTTATATTGTTTTCGATTCAAATGCAGCAAAGTGAATAAACAAAAGAAACATCTTCATCAAATGATTAGAATGACTCTTTAAATCGCCTTTGGCTTAATAAAAAACAGCATTATTTGGAAATGGTACTGTAATAAAACACACAGTCCTTGATTTCAGCAAAATGTGTAGTGAGAATTCGATTGGAGTTCAATGTAAAATTTGATTTGAATTTCCAAAATTCGGACAAATTTCGTTACGTTTTTCTGAGCGTTTGGTAAAATTAGTTTATATTGTAATTCTGGTATTCGGATATATCTGAATCTCCGAATAACGAAAAATTTGTCCGAATATTAATTCGGAACGAAACAAACTGCACATGTCTAATATATTTATTATTATTATAATTCAGGGCTGGGGAAATTAAAGATTAATTCCTTAATTAATCATTGATTTTTTTGATCGATCAAAATTCTTTTGATTGGTACTCGCCTCTCCGTCGGCTTCCGGGTCTTCAGGGAGTTCTGACGGAGATCCGGTGACGTCTCAGACAATGACCTCTCCCCTTCCCCAAATGCCTCCGTCTGCTAACGAAGGGAAGGGGGGGGAGGAGTCCGGTGACGTCGATGTCCGTGACGTCACCGGACAGCCTGGACAGTGATGGTAAATATGGATGTGGTTAACTGGGATCATTCAGTGAGCTAAGTGTAGGCAAATTAAGAGGCTGATAGGCTGTGATATTTTTGCCGTGTGGATCGGCTTCTGCTGTTGCCATGACGGCGGCGCTTGCTACAGTTTGAATTTAAAACGTATTTGTGTAAACTTTGAAGTAAAGTCATGGATTGTGGAAACTAACTAGTGGACAGATTGGGGTAGGGCATTCCATAGGATTTGAGAGGCTTTGAAAAAGTCCTGGAGGCAAGCATGGGAGGAAGTGATGAGGGTGCTAGAGAGCAGGAGGTCTTGAGAGGAACGAAGAGAACGAGTAGGTTGGTATTTAGAGACTAAGCTAGTGATGTAGCTGGGGACGAAATTGTGGATGGCTTTGTACCTAGTTGTTAGTATTTTGAATTTAATTCTTTGGCCGAGCGGAAGCCAATGGAGGGATTGACAGAGAGGAGTGGCAGACACAGAGCGATTGGTAAGGTGGGTGAGTCTGGCAGCAGCATTCATGATGGATTGAAGAGGTGATAGACTATGTAGAGGTAAGCCAATGAGAAGGGAGTTGCAGTAGTCGAGGCGAGAGATGACCAGCGAGTAAATTAAGAGCTTTGTTCTGTCATTGGTTAGAAAGGGGCGTATTTTGGAGATGTTGCGGGGGTTGAGGCGGCAGGATTTGGACAGTGATTGGATGTGCTGCTTGAAGGAGAGTTCAGAGTCCAGGACTACACCTAGAACCTTGGCATGTGGGGATGGGCTTATAGTTGTGCCATCGATTTTGACAGAGAGAGATCAGGGGAAAGGGAGGGGGCATATGGGGAAGGAAAAATTATAAGTTTTGTTTTGGATAGATTGAGTTTGAGGAAGAGGTGTGACATCCAGACTGATATATCTGATAGTAAATTAGTGATACATGAGGAGACAGAGGGAGTGAGCTGAGGGGTAGAGAAATAGATTTGGGTGTCGTCAGCAAAGAGGTGGTATTGGAAGCCATGGGAGGCTATCAGTTGACCCAGGGAGGAGGTGTAGATTGAAAATAGGAAAGGTCCAAGAACAGAACCTTGGGGGACCTCAACAGGGAAAGGAAGAGGAAAGGAGGAAGTAGAGTTGTAAGAAACACTAAAGGTGCAGTTGGATAAGTAGGAAGAGAACCAGCGAAGAGTACAGTCATGGAGACCAAAGGCGTGGAGTTTTTTGAGGAGGAGGGGGTGGTCAACCATATCAAAGGCAGCAGAGAAGTCCAGGAGTAGGAGTACAGAATAGTGTTGATTGGTTTTGGCCGTTAGTAGATCGTTTGTTAGTTTTAGGAGAGCAGTTTCTGTGGAGTGTTGAGGATGAAATCCAGACTGAAGGGGATCAAGAAGGCTATTATCAGGTGGACGCTCAGTCGGTTGTAGACCAGACGTTCGAGGAGTTTGGATAAGAAGGGGAGAAAGGAGATGGGGCGTAGGTTGTTAAAATTGGATGGGTACAGTGAGGGCTTTTTAAGTATGGGTCTGACAAGTGCATGTTTTAGAGAGTTAGGGAAGATGCCAGAAGAGAGGGAGAGATTGAAGATGTGGGTTAGAGAGTGTAGCATAGAACCAGAGGATGAACGTAGCATTTGTGAGGGAACAGGATCCAGAGGGCAGGTGGTAAGGTGGACATTAGCAAGTAGTTTAGCAACTTCATCTATAGTGGTGGGGTTGAAAGAGGGAAGTAATGATTGTGCCTGTGGGCATGAAGTGTAAAGCATGGAGGGTATTGGAACAGTAGAGATCTCCGCGCGAATTGTATCAATCTTCTGTTTGAAGTGATTGGTGATCTCCTGCGCAGTGAGTGAGTTGGCGGGTGGAGGCGGTGGAGGACGAAGTAGAGAGTTGAAGGTAGAGAAGAGTTGATGGGGATGGAATGATAAGTTGCTAATGAGATGTTTATGTTTAGATCACACTGACATAAAAATACAGCAAAAATAAATTGTAATGTTGCTTTTTTTTGTGACTTTGACTTTACATTTTTCCTTCTAAACAAAAATGTCTTGCGAAAAATGTGAAAAACTGAAATAAGAGAATTTTATCAAATCTATCAAGTTTAGGGCTGAACTTTCACAAATAGATTTTGACTTTGCATCGCATGGGTGAAATCTGGCACTTTGGGACTCCGCCCATTATAGTACACTCAAAAATGTGTTTATTATGGATCTCGTGGTGAATGAAATCCAATGTATGGAAGATCTACAGTTGGTAGTAAGGCAGTGGCACAAGGCCAGTAGGAGGTGCACGAAGGACCCCGCTGACCCTGTCACCCTCTGCCCCACCAAGACAGGGTAAGTGTCGGGCAGACGCCGAGCGGGAAATGCACGGAAGTCAATGGGAGAAAGGGCAAAATTAAGGTGGTTTTTGTGTGCAATGGGCGTTAATTATCTTCTAAGGGTCATCAAAGCTCCATTCAACTATCCCGGACCTGTTCTCCTGCCAGAAAGAGCCCCTTGTCAACCTCTTTCTCTAAAGAAGGGAAAAAAAAAAAACAGAGTGAAAAATAAAAAATAAAAGCTGTAAAGAAACAAATAACATTCAAATACACACAAAAAATACACAATAAACCCCAAAAGAAATTAACTAAACTATTTGAAATAGTTATTTGAAACTCAAAATATTTATTCAAAACTAGAAAACTAGAAAAAAAATCCACAACAAACACTGAAAGAAACAGACCAAACAATTCAAAATACTTATTAAAAACTCAAAATATTTATTCAAAACTCCCTGTTTAAATAAATAATAAAAAAAATGTTAAAAAAAATGTTTTTTTTTCCAAAAAAAGCAAAACATTAGGATTTCTGTATTATTGAAATCAGCATTTTTTTTCAACAAAATCAATTTAGCCTAAATTACTGGGCTTATCCTTCATCTGGACACTAAGGCCAGTAATAAATCAAGGAGCAGTCTCCAAGATTTTTGAATGAATCCACTGAAAAGCATCCTGAAAAAGATGAATTCAGACGTGAGGTGGACAATGGACATAGACTTGAAGAAATGTACTAATCTGGTACATAGATGTTTAAAGGTTTTGTTAAGGGATGTCTCTGTCCTGACCATAAGTGTGATCCAGAATTTACTTGAAGCCTTAATCAGAAAATAGAGATAACGATTCCATTAGACGGATGTCTGGTCAATCAGATAGAACTTCAACAGATGCCTTCAACGTGATAACACGAGACCAACCCACATAGTCGTTCTCAATGGTAACTGAGATATCAGCATCATCTTAACACAAACCAACAATGCAATATACTTAAAGGATAACTAAAGGCAAACATTTTTTAAATTAGTTTTGGATAGAGCTGGAGAAGGATTCGAAACCCCTATCAGGTTTGTATGGCTGTCTTTGTCCCAGTTAAGGAGAGTAACCTTCTCTCTCTGTCCTGTTTACCATTATCATCAAAAGTAAAAGTAAAAGAAAACTCAAAATTTTGGGTTGTCCCCAGAACAGTAATAGAGGGGAAATCTTCCAATGGGGACCCTGGTGACTTGCTGAGATTTTGTCACTTTTGAGGGATTTCCTCTCACTTCTTGTTCCGGCTATGAGACAAAAAGCAAAGGGAAAAGCTCCCCAATGGGACACCAAAAAAATCCAAAAAAACTGACCTTGATTATAAACCTCTCTGGCTCAATTCTACTTTAAGACGCCAATGGAAAACCCTTTTAAATTGGGTGTAGAAGGGATGAACCATCGTTTGGACTTACTGAATGTGTTTCCTGGTCGCTGACCATTGACTAAACATCTTGACACACAGAAACAAAATGTCTCATTTCTCCTTTTGGATCATCTTGTTGTAAGGATGTCATCCTTGTTTCTGTAATAATTTAATCCATCACTGTGACTGTCACTGGAGATATCATTTATTGATCTTTTATAGCAGTGATTCTCAACCAGGGTTCCTCCAAAGGTTGCTAGGGGTTCCTTCAGCATTGGGCAATTTCTGCCTCTCAGATAAGTTCCCACTGACACCATTGATATTTTTAGCTATCTGTAAGGAGATAATTCTTCCCAATGACCACAAGTGTAAGGACCATTCTTCCCACTGACCATCACGCTATTGTACACACAAATTGCTAGTCAGCCAATCACATGGAAGCAACTCAATGCATTTAGGTATCTAGATGTGGTGAAGGCGACTTGCTGATGTTCAAACCGAGCATCAGAATGGGGAAGAAAGGGGATTTAAGTGACTTTGAACATGGTATAGCTGATGGTGCCAGATGGGCTGGTCTGATTGTTTCTGGGATTTTCACACACACAACCATCTTTACAGAGAATGGTCCGAAAAAGAGAAAATATCCAATGAGCGGCAGTTTGTGGCAGTGTAAAGGAAAATGCCTTGTTGAAGTCAGAGGAGAATTGGCAGATGATAGAAAGGCAGGAAGGGGACAGGATGGAACGCTACACACACCATCTGTTGGGAATGATTAGTATGCCACCCCATTACTGCCCGCCGTCACCCGATCATTACCGCTGTTTTAGAGTGGTGCACTGTAAGCGCCTTGACATTGTGAATGCCCATTGTGGGTTTTTATTGTGATTTTAAATAAAGGTAATACATACTGCACGATGAAATTCTCTTTATATTGATATACCGAGGTATAAACTGGACTGCTGTGAGGAACAGAGGCACAAGTGTAACCTATCCAGGATCCAGCATACAATACCGAACCCATAGAGGTTCTAAAGCGCATTTTGACCAAGCTTAATCGCAAGGTCACACGCCCTAAGGTGAGGGGCTATCACCTGGTGGGGTGCACTTATATGAGCACACAGGCACTTTAGTTTGTGTTCACTGAAACACATGGATGGATTTTGGAATGTTAATGGACTGTTAATTTGATCATAGCACTAAGCTACACAGCACCGAATCGCACACTGAATTACATGGATGTAGCACTGAATCGCATGGATGATATTTCTTTGGAATTTTTTTTCTAATATTGTTTGAACATTGCACTATCACTGAATTTCAGAGATACAGCACTGTATTGCATGGATGCAACACTGAATCGCATGGATGATTTTTTTTCTTGAAATATTTATTTATTATTTGTTTGAATATTGCACAAATATTTTGGAATAGTTATAATATATTTCTCACAGGCTTATTGAAGCACTTATTAATTCATTTAATTTTTGAAGTTTATTGCACATTAATGTATAGTATTTTGGACATGTCACGAGAGAGCATAATACCACTTTATTAATTATATATTTATATTTATCATTTTGATAGCGCAGCGTTTTATAACTTGATTAGATGCTAGAAAGGCAGCAGGAACTCAAATAACCACTCGTTACACCCAAGGTATGCAGAATACCATCTCTGAACACACAACAGCTGAAACAGATGGGCTACAGCAGCAGAAGACCACACCAGGTGCCACTCCTGTCAGCTAAGAGGCTACAATTTGCACAGGCCAAAATTTGCACAGGCCAAAATTGGACAATAGAAGACTGGAAAAACTTTGCCTGATCTGATGAGTCTCCATTTTAGCTGCGACATTCAGATGGTAGGGTCAGAATTTGGCGTAAACATGAAAACGTGGATCCATCCTGCCTTGTATCACCGGTTCAGGCTGGTGTGGTGGTGTAATGGTGTGGGGGATATTTTCTTGGCACACTTTGGGCACCTTGGTACCAACTGAGCATCGATTAAACTCCACGGCCTACCTGAGTATTGTTGCTGACCATGTTCATCCCTTTATGACTACAGTGTCCCCATCTTCTGAAGGCTCCTTCCAGCAGGATAGTGCACCATGTCACAAAGCTCCAATCATCTCACCACTGGACAATGAGGTCACTGTACTTCAATGGCGTCCACAGTCACCAGATTAGATACACCTCGGGGGCGCACAGCAAGGCGATCATGGCCGCGCCTTGTTCTGGGACCCCGATCTCGTTGATGAGCCAATGACACCCTCCACAGACTCAGAACAGAACCTGCTGTGGGGCAACAGAGTTGGTCGAGGGCCATGGCAGTTGGACGCCCTTGTAGGTAAGTGCAGTCTATTTTCTGCACTGTAGGTGGCACTTGACTATAGCGGCACTGCAGTTGGAGAGGGAGTCAAGAGGAACATGGTTCCTCTATGGTTTCCTGAGTCACTGGGAAGCTATCCAATTGGATGCTGTTGACCCATGTGACAGCCATCTTAGGTCAGGCAGAGCCTATTTAGGGCTCCCAGGTCTAACCCCCTTTTGCTTTTAATTTTTCTATCTCTTTTTGACAACCAACACAGGACTCACCTCTGTGGAGCTGAGTACCTGTTAATAGCTTATATTTGAACTTGTATGGTTACGTGTGGAATCTTACTACCAGAGGCTAGACATGCAGTCTTTGTTAACTAATATTTGCTTACGTGACGTGTTTTTGAAGCCATGCCACCTCTGAGTACCATATATCTTGGAACCCTTGTACTCATGCTGCATGGTTGTCCTATATTCCTTGTGTAAGAATGAATAAAAATTGTCCGTTTAAAAAAAAATGAAAAAATCTCCAGCACAGGGACATTTTGTACAAATGGGTTTGAACAGGTTACGTTCGGTGGGCGCTACACACGCAAAAAGTGACAGTGGGTATAATTCTTGCCACACTCTCAAAGCAAAGCATCGCGGCCATGGCATGTGTACACCCCTGGTATAAAGGAAGGGAACAACCCCAAGGTCCACACACCATCAGGACTCGACCGTCACTATACTAGAAGCAGCCTCATCCTGGCACCATCCAGGCCATACGCCAACGTGTTTCATCCCACCTATGGAGGAGACCTCCAAGTCTAAGCCCCGTTAGTTGGGGTGCAACGCGTGGCCTGGATGGAGCCAGGCTGAGGCTGCTTCTACTATAGGGACTGTCAGGTGCTGATGGTTTGTGGTGCTTGGGGTTGTTTCCTTCCATTATACTAGATACACTGAGCCAGGATGGGCTCTCCCTAGCCTGCACCCTCACTGTGAGTCACCAGATTGGTATACGTAGAAACCTTGAGTGGCACCCTTGGTTTTTCAGTGTGGGCTTGCATGCATGTCTACACACCTTTCTGATGTTACTGCAGCTAAAGAGGGTAACAGTTGGGAAGTGATAAAAACCACAGCTCAAATTTGGACTTTTACCTCCCTCCAACTTTCGCCTCCCCTTGGATCAACTGTTGGTACAGCATTGTGTACTGTATATGGGATTGTATGATTTTTTTTTTTTCTTCTAATGGTTAAACTAGATGGACTTGTGACTATGTAGGAGGAGCTGTCATCTTAAGTTTCCATCACACTGAGGTCAGTTACATAGCTACAAAACAGCTATGGCCAAAACAACTCCAGGAGAACCACCTATTATTGTAGACGACAAGTATGAAGGAAGACTGAGCAGCACATCTAATGTTTGCTCAATTATAACCCAACTAAGACTTGAATACCAAGGGACCAACAAAGCAAATATCCACTCAGATTTTCAGATAAAGATCTGCAATTATCAGCTCATAGTCTTTAGCAACTTTCAATGGAATTTGGTGGCCTTTGGATGTGTGGGACCTTATGTCAAATGTCCAATGTATCGTGCAGCATATAAGGAGCTCTGGGAGTACAATTTTGTCTTTTCTTGTACAATTTCCATACCATGTCCTTTAGATTTACCTTCAAATTTGTACCCTTACTTTTTAATATATTTATAAATGATATAGGGTTTAGAATGAAAAGTAATATTCAGTCTTGCAGATGACACCAAGCTATGCAGTGGAATAACGTCCTTACAGGATGACTCCAACTTACAAGCCAACCTCAATGCACTGTTTAATTGGGCAGCTAAGTGGCAAATGAGGTTTAATGTTTATAAATGTAAAGTTATGCCCCTGGGGATTAAGCATGCATCATACATACTAGGGGGGTACAACTGGGGGAATCAATGATGAAGGGTCTGGGTGTTCTGGTAGATCATAAGCTTAAAGTGTAGGTCGACCCCAACATTAAAATCCCTGCATCTACAGCAGTGGTTCTCAACTCCAGTCCGCAGGACCCACTCACAGGCCAGATTTTAAGCATTACCTTGGGGAGACGCAGACTAGATTACTGCAATCACTGAATAGCAAATGATATCACCTGTGATATATTTCAGTTATCTTGCAAACCTGGCCTGTTAGTGGGTCCTAAGGACAGGCGTTGAGGACCACTAATTTACAGACATCCATGATCTAACACTAACCTATCTAGCCCTGTAAAGAAGAAATACCTTTTTTGAAGCCAATCTGATCCAGTCTCCAGCGGCGGAAGCTCTGCAGAAGACACCGCTGACAACGGCTGTGAAATTAATGGGAAGTGACGTCACCCATAGACTTACTATGGTGCTTCCGTTGTCGGCTGTGTCCTCTGCACCTGCCTCCACAGCAAAGCCACAGCTGACAGCTGAGCGTGGGATTGGGCTGGATCGGCTTCAAAAAAGGTATGTATACTGATTTCTTTTTTACAGGGCTAGTTAGGTTAGTGTTAGATCATGGATGTCTGTAGATACAGAAATGTTAGTGTTATGGTGGACTTCTACTTTAATAATAGCATGCAATGCCATGCTGCAGTTTTCAAAGCGAGCAAAGTCCTTTCTTGTATTAAGAGAGGCATGGACTCCAGATGTTGATAAATGTAAAGTTATGCCCTTGGGGCTTAAGAATATGCATGCCTCATACATACTAGGGGGAGCGTACAACTGGGGGAATCAATGGTGGAGAAGGATCTGGGTGTTCTGGTAGATCATGAGCTTAAAGTGTAGCGAGATATCATTTTGCCCCTGTACAAATCATTAGTAAGACCTCATCTGGAATATGCAGTTCAGTTTTGGGCACCGGTTCTCAAAAAGGATATCAGGGAACTGGAGAAAGTGCAGAATAAGGGCAACCAAACTGATAAGAGGAAAGGAGGAGCTCAGCTATGAGGAAATATTAGAGGAACTGAATTTATTCTCTCTTGAGAAGAGGAGATTAAGGGGGGGATACAATCAACATGTATAAATACATAAGAGGTCTATATAGTGAACTTGGTGTTGAGTTATTCACTTTAAGGTCATCACAGAGGACAAGGGGTGCACTCTTTAATTCTAGAGCAAAAAAGATTTTATCTCCAAATACGGAAAGGTTTCTCACAGTAAGAGCTGTGAAAAATGTGGAATAGACTCCCGCCAGAGGTGGTTCTGATCAGCTCAGTAGATTGCTTTAAAAAAGACCTGGATACTTTCCTAAATGTACATAATATAACCACTGCAGGCCCGGAAAGGTTTTATCCACTTCTTGACCAGGCCATTTTTGCGATACGGCACTGCGTTGTTTTAACTGACAATTGCGCGGTCGTTCAATGCTGTACCCAAACAAAATTGATGTCCTTTTTTTCCCACAAATAGAGATTTCTTTTGGTGGTATTTGATCACCTCTAGCATTTTAATTTTTTGCGCTATAAACAAAAAAAGACCGACAATTTTGAAAAAAAAAAACAATATTTTTTACTTTCTGCAATAATACATATTCAATAAAAAATATATGAAAAAAACAAAGTTCTTCCTCAGTTTAGGCCGATATGTATTTTGCTACATATTTTTGGTAACAAAAATCACAGTAAGCGTATATTGATTGGTCTGCGCAAAATTTATAGCGTCTACAAAAATAGGGGAAAAATTTCAGGACTTTTTATTTATTTTTTATTGTTTTTACTAGTAATGGCGGCGATCTGCGATTTTTAGCAGGACTGTGACATTGCGGCGAACAAATCGGACACCTAACTGACACTTTTTGGTGGCCGGTGACACCAACACAGTGATCAGTGCTATAAAAATGCACTGGTCACTCTATAATTGGCACTGGCAGGGAAGGGGTTAACACTAGGGGTGATCAAAGGGTTAAGTGTTACTTAAGGAGGTGCTTTCTAACTGTGAGGGGGGACGAGCTCACTGGGAGTAGAGAGAGATCGCTGCTCCTGATCACTAGGAACAGCTGATCTCTCTCTCTCCTCCCCTGTCAAAGAACGGGGATCCGCCTTGTTTACAAAGGCAGATCCCCATTCTGCCTCTCTTTCCCACGATCGCGGGTGGCCGGCGGACGTCAAGTCCGGCGGACCCGCGGGTGAGCTCCTGTGACGTGCGGCGAGTTTTGAGCAGCCGAGCCACCTTGTCGCAGTATAACTGCGGCAGCTGGTCTGCAATTGGATAGCTGGGTACTAATATTTATAGGTAAATATAGGTAAATAGGTTCCCTTTTCCAGGGAAAATCCGATTGCCTCTCAGGGGATCAGGAAGGAATTTTTGTTCCCCTGCTGGAGCAAATTGGATTATGCTTTGCTGGGGTTTTTTGTCTTCCTCTGGATCAACTGTGGGTTTAGGATTGTGTATATGGGATTGTATGATTATTTTTTTTTTCCCTTCTATTGGTTGAACTAGATGAACTTGTGTCCTTTTTCAACCTGACTAACTATGTAACTATGTAGTGCAAGGGCTTGCCTGATTGGATTAAAACTGAAAGTGTTGTTTAGGTTTGACCTCATATTACAGTATATGGTTTTTGGTAAATCTGAAGGAAAATTGTTTTCTTTTTTGGTTTAGCTATATAATTATTTTTTTTTTTAGATATTGTTATCAAACTGTAAGTTCACCTGCATAAAGTCCAGAGCCCCAGAGATCCGTGAAAACACAACATGGTTTCTAAGCCTTTCCAATGCTATACAAACCTAAAAAATCTAATTCGCCTGGGTTTACATTATAAATCCTCTAACAAAGCAAGTCAATGATTTGTTGATTTTCTTTTTAATCTCAGGCTTTGTGAATCATTTTTGTCTAATTAGGGGATTACTGTGGTGCTTTGTGAGTCTAACAGCTCATTATGCAAATTTCCTTTTGTTTTTAAATTACTGGTGTTATGCAAAGCTTGTGTAGCCCTACCCTTCGAGGAGCCACTAGTAGGAGCCTTTTGCTTTTGGAGGTTTTCACACCTCCCTGAGAAGAATCGTTTTTTTAGATATAGATATACTGTATATACACTGTACACTTTATTATTTATACCTTGCTAGTACTGGATTGGACCCCCTTTTGCCCTCAGTTGCTGCAGATTTGTGGGCTGCACATCCATGATGCCAATCCCCCCATTCCACCACATCTCAAAGGTGTTCTATTGGATTGAGATCTGGTGACTGTGGAGGCCATTGGAGTACAGTGACCTCATTGTCCAGGGGTGAGATGATTTGAGCTTTGTGATATGGTGCATTATCCTGCTGGAAGGAACCATCAGAAGATGTGTACACTGTAGTCATAAAGGGATGGACATGGTCAGCAACAATACTCAGGTAGGCCGTGGTATTTAAAATGATGCTTAATTGTTACTAGGGGCCCAAGGTGTGCCAAGAAAATATCCCTCACACCATTACACCACCAGCCTGAATCGTTGATACAAGACAGGATGGATCCATGCTTTCATGTTGTTTACGCCAAATTCTGACCCGACCATCTGAATTGTGCAGCTGAAATCGAGACTCATCAGACCAGGCAACGTTTTTCCAATCTTCTATTGTCCAATTTTGGTGAGCCTGTGCGAATTGTAGCTTCAGTTTCCTGTTCTTAGCTGACAGGAGTGGTACCCGGTGTGGTCTTCTGCTGCTGTAGCCTATCTGCTTCAAGGTTCGATGTGCTGTGCATTCAGAGACAGTGTTCTGCACACCTTGGTTGTAATGAGTGATTATTTGAATTACTGTTGCCTTTCTATCATCTCCAACCAGTCTTCCCATTCTCCTCTGACATCTACAAGGCATTTTCCTCCACACAACTGCTGCTCACTGGATATTTTCTATTTTTCCGGACCATTCTCTGTAATTCTGGACCATTCACTGTAGACTGTCTTTATGGACCTTGCTTTGTGCACTGGTTCACAGTCATGTTGGAACAGGAAGGGGCCAACCCCAAACTGTTTCCACAAAGTTGGGATCATGAAATTGTCCAAAATGTCTTGGTATGCTGACACCTTAAGAGTTCCCTTCACTGGAACTAAGGGGCCAAGCCCAACCCCTGAAAAACAACCCCACATCATAATCCCCCCCCCTCCACCAAATGATTTTAGACCAGTGCACAAAGCAAGGTCCATAAAGACATGGATGAGCGAGTTTGGGGTGGAGGAACTTGACTGGCCTGCAGAGAGTCCTGACCTCAACCCGATAAAACACCTTTAGGATGAATTAGAGCGGAGACTGCAAGCCAGGCCTTCTCGTCCAACATCAGTGCCTGACCTCACAAATGTGCTTCTGGAAGAATGGTCAAACATTCCCATAGACACACTCCTAAACCTTGTGGACAGCCTTCCCAGAAGAGTTGAAGCTGTTATAGCTGCAAAGGGTGGGCCAAACAATATTGAACCCTACGGACTAAGACTGGGATGCCATTAAAGATCATGTGTGTAAAGGCGTCCCAATTTTCAGTTTTCAGTGCTGTTGCACTTTAAATAACTGCGGGGTCATGCAAAACTATACCCAAATGAAATTTGTTATCATTTTCTTTCCACAAATTTTCTTTTGGTGGTATTTAATCACCTTTTTTTTTTTTTCTAAAAAAGCGGAAACAGACCAAAAATTTTGAAGAAAAAAGTTTTGTAAATAAGTAATTTTTCTCCTTCACTGATGGGCACTGAGGTTGCACTAATGGGCACTGATGGGCACTGATGAGGTGGCAATGATGAGGAGGCACTAATATGCAGCACTGATGGGCACTAATAGGTGGCACTGACATTTAGCACTGATGAGCACTGATAGGTGGCACTAATGGGCAGGCACTGATGGGCACTGAAAAGCAGCACTGATTGGTATCACTGATGGGCACAGACTGGTGTCACTGTTGGGCACAGAGTGAGATTACTGATGGGCACTGTTGGGGCTGCATTGTAATCGGGGCACTGATGATAAGTGGCATGACCGCGATTGACGTGCTCTGTGCCCCTGCAAATATGCGATCATGCGCGGGACTGGGCACGTTATATAACGCCATTCCAGAATGAGAGCCGCCCTGCTCTGCCATCATTCATCTATATGGGGGGCGGGAGGCAGTTAAACTGGTAATCTATAAAGGCTTTTAAAAGCATCGCCTATGGAGATTTTTAGGTACAGTAGTTTGGCGCTGTTCCACCAGCATACGCAATAAAATGTAACATGTTAGATATCTATTCACTCAACATGACATCATCATTTAATATTTTACCAAAAATTTGAGATATATACTGTGTTTGTTCTCACTAAAATTCAGGAAACTGTATTTTTTCTAAAAAAATGTGTGTTTAAAAAACTGCTGCACAATTACTGTGTGACATAAAAAATTGCAACATCCACCATTTTATTCTCTAGGGGCCTGTTTTAAAAAACACGTACATAATGTTTGGGGTTCTAAGTCATTTTCTAGCAAAAAAAATATGTAGATTTTTACATATACAGGTATGTGAGAAGTGTCTGAATTGGCCTGCAGGTAAAGTGGTTACATTGAAATCTCAGTAGGACATAGATTTGAGGTCTAAGGTTATGTTTGTTCACCAGACAGGATGCTGGCTTATCCATATAAACAGTCTATGATGTATCCACTTTAAAGATTTTTCCACTGTATTTGTTAAACAGACGTTCAGCTTGGTTGATCCTTGTTTTATTTGAACAATAGAACAATAGCTTAGGATCAAGTGCTTGTTTGTGTTGACTAACAATATTCCTTGTTTTTTGCAGACAATAAGTTCATTATGTTTGTTCTTCAGGTCAAAGAGACCTGAATGAGGAATCCCCGAATATTGTTTACGTGCTTTAGAGTAGAAAGAGTAGTCCCTTGTAGTAGGATTGGCTTCTCTCTATGCGTCTATTAAATCATTTTGAAGAAGGGCTTCTGCCAGCTTTTGGCTTTGCTTAGAGGGATGTGTATATAGACAGCTAAATATCAACCTAGCATCAGAGGCGTAAATAGAATCTTCAGGGCCCCGATGCAAGAAACCATGAAGGGCCCCCACCAAGGGCATTGCTAGGTCTACAAAAGATCTCGGGCTAGAGCCCAGAGCAGTGTAGCAAGTAAAGCGTGTGTGTGTGTGTGTGTATATATATATATATATATATATATATATATATATATTCATTACATATCTGAGTGCGAATCCCCCTTACATCATGGTCCCCGGAGAGCCCACCCCTTACATCAGGGTCCCCAGAGAGCCTCCCCTTACATCAGGGTCCCCATGTTGATGGGACAAGGGCCTCTTCCCGACAACCCTGGCCGGTGGTTGTCGGGGTCTGCGGGCGAGGGGCTTATGGGAATTTGGAAGCCCCCTCCAGATCCCTGCCCCCCACCC
Source organism: Aquarana catesbeiana (assembly GCF_042186555.1). Lineage (NCBI taxonomy): Eukaryota > Metazoa > Chordata > Amphibia > Anura > Ranidae > Aquarana > Aquarana catesbeiana. Next base: position 200,581,750 of record NC_133336.1, read on the forward strand.
TATGTGAATGAGTATGGGGTACATTATACCCCTATCCATTCACCCAAAAAAGTGTCAAAAATATGTGAACTGGGCTTGACAGCTGTGTGTTTCTGTCCACTCCCTCTTATGTACTTGTATAAAGATGGCCATACACTATGCAATCTGATTGTATATTGTGTATTTAGTGAGAACAGTGATCACTGATTGATTGCATTTCATTTAAAAAATGTGCAGCTGGGAATGGGTGGGGAGGTAGGAGGGTGGATGATGCAGGGTGTGTGCTAATCAGGTCAGCTGGTCAACTCCTTCCTGTATCATGACCTAAAATTTGTCCAGGAAGTAAGGCAGAACTAATGGCTATGTTTGGAAACATGAGAACAGTAAGGAAAGTGTCTGTAGAATTAATGGAAAGCATTGATATTTTTGCAAAAGAAGTACATTAATGTTATATTGGTACATAGGGGAGCTGGAATTTAGAAAAAAAAAGGTGAACTTATCCTTTAAGCTTATATTTTATGAAAATTGTATGATTGTTTGACATAATATACATGAAAACGCTACATTGTTTAGTGGGCAGTTTTATATTATTTGGGGTGCATTTTTTAAGAAGTTGGATTTAAAGTGATTAGTGTCCACAGCAATAAAGTTATTCTATTATGTAATTAAGCAGTGAATAAAAAAAAAAAAAATAAATAAATAAAAACTGATTCAGTCATCAATAATAAACTATCAAAACTAGGAAGGGGGTAAGTTCCAAAAAAAAAGTGTCAATCTGTCCGATAATTAAATATGATCATTTGAATCCTGGATCTAACCTCTTCTTTAAAACAAAGGGGATGGCTAAAGTAGTTATAGCACTGTCCTGGCTGTAGCAACCTATCACCTAACGATACATAGGTTGTATCAAGTGCAGTCCACATGACAAAACCAAACAATGCAAAGAGGAAGAAGGGTCTCCCAAAGTAGTCACTAAGTGGCACACTCTAGTTGAATAAAAATTCCAGCTTTAATTTGAAAAAATGTATATCAATACAAAATTAGCAACCGTTGATAACCTTCACCAACCACAGTTAAAAATAAAGACAACGTTGTCTAATGACAAGCAAGCACCCATACACTCAGCCATTTACTCATGTAGAACTTCATGTAAACACAATTGCAGCAGATAGAAGTAGCATAGAACCTCTGCCGAGGTGTCTGTAAATGGCCAGTTAGTCTAGTATAGACAACACTTCAATGAACTGCCAAACTCCGTTCTTCAGGAGCAGCACGATACATAAACTATGGCTGAGTTGTCTGCAATCTTCCCTGGATGGTACTGGGGTATAAGGTCAGTCCAGAGACAGAAATAAATCCTCTTCCAAAAGGGAGGGTATAGACAGACTATCGCTCCTCAGGTGAGGTGGATGGGCTGATGTCTGGTGGATCTTGAGACTATGGATAGATTCCCAGTGAAGGATGGGTATGAAGGGGAGAAACTATGGACAGTTCAAAAAGGTCTCACCGCCTATTACACGCGTCCAGTTCTCAACCCACATTAATGCATCCCATCCTGTAGTTCCACTCTGATCCACCAACTGCTGACAATGGCTAATCCACCAGTCCAGGCTGTATATCACCACCACCTCACTTTCCGTGCTGGTCCACTAGCTACAATCCCACCAAAGACGTCACGTGCGTCTAATCTGCCCGATAAGCCTGTATCCAGTTCTAGCCCCAGTAATACATAAATTGTATGATTCCTTGCAAATTGGAAAAATTTGCATGTATATATTAAGGACTTTGCAGTTGCCTTTTTCTCAGATTTTTAAGATTTCGTTGGTTAGTTTGTAGCTGAAATGCAACTATGGTTAAACTTAACATATTACCTTGTTTTGTAGGACTTGATTGCTCTAATATATGGCAGCAAAACAAGAAAGCAGCTAGTGGAGTCTCTCTAATCCAACCAGATGGATCTGATGAACCTTTTCAGGTAAGACAACAAAAAACAAAAATGGAAAACTGTATCAAATACTTACCATAATTTTCCTTTCCTTGTACCAATTCATGGCAGCATACATGTGGTAGTAGCCCCACCTACATCCACCAACATGATCAGTGCAAAGCTATAAAGAGTTAACGCCCACACAACAGCCCATTCCCCGTACATCCCTAGGAACAAAATGGGTGGATTCAGTATGCTGACATTGGTGCCAGGATAGAAAATAAAGGTAAGCATTTGATACAATTTTCCATTTTCCTGGCACTAACATGGCAGCATACATATGGTAAATCAATAACTAGCTACCACGGTGGGAAGCTTCAACAAATCCTATCAGAAGAAAGTGAGTAAGCTACCAGTTTCCTGCCAAAGACAGCTGTAGTGAGAACTACTAAGCCCATCAGAAGTGCAGAAACAAACACGCCATAAGAGAACCGGATTGGCTGTCCTGCCTATTGTGTTGGCTGATGCCCGTGATTGCCCGCGATGTTCACAATGTCCAGATGCTGCTGGTTGAATGTGACGCAATTACTTTCATTGGCTTCAGCCCAGCCATATAAGTGGGCCCTTAGAATTAACATTGGGAACCACAAGACGATTGGGCTGTTGTGTGGGCATTAACTCTTTATAGCTTTGCACTGGTTCTCTGGGTGGACCGCTACTACCACATGTATGCTGTCATGTTGGTGCCAGGAAAAACTGTTTGAGTGTCTGGAAGAAATGTATTGGGGGGTGGGGGGTAAGTGAAGAGATATAGGGCAAAAGAGAGCAATGGGATCAAGAAAACTTGGAGGAGAATGTTTAGCAAGTTGTTAAATATATTTAAACAACAAAAAAATTCTGTACCTTTTCTATACTACATGGGCTGCTTTATGACACCATTAAGACCCTGTGATGCTACCACGGATTACTGGGGAGGGAAGGAGGGAGGAAGGAAAAGATTTATGGGTGGAGGAAAGTAAAGAAGATATAAGGGAAGAGAGGACAAAAAAAGAGACTTTAAAGGATCAAGAGAATATGCAGCAAGTTTTACATATATATTTAAAACATATTTTATGTTCCTTTTCTTTACTATGTGAACTGGTTTATAATACCATTAAGACTCTGTTATGAGACTTTGTGCTCCCCCTGCAGGTGTACTGTGAAAAAAAACCAGAGCAGAGGTTGGACTCGTATACAGCTTCGTAATGGGTCACATGGAGTATACTTCAAAGAAAAGTGGAGCAACTATGAAGAGGGATTTGGAAAGGTCAAGGGTAAACATTCACCAGAGCTGCCTGTATAATTGTAGCTAAAGGGAACTTTTTTTGTTTGTTTTAGATGGTGTGGAGTACAGGGGAAGATTGGGCTGTGGGGGCATTTACCCCCTGGGCTACAACTGATAAGATGTTTTTTGCACACTTGCTTTGTGCACTGGTCCAAATCTTTTGGTGGAGGGGGGATTATGGTGTGGGGTTGTTTTTCAGGGGTTGGGCTTGGCCCTTTAGTTCCAGTGAATGGAACTCTTAAGGCGTCACCATACCAAGATAAATTTCATGCTCCCAACTTTGTGGGAACAGTTTGGGGATGGCCCCTTCCTGTTCCAACATGATTGTGCAGCAGTGCACAAAGAAAGGTTCATAAAGACATGGATGAGCGAGTTTGGGGTGGAGGAACTTGACTGTCACGCACAGAGTCCTGATCTCAATCCAATAGAACACCTTTGGGATGAATTAGAGCGGAGACTGCGAGCCAGGCCTTCTTGTCCAACATCAGTGCCTGACCTCACAAATGCTCTTCTGGAAGAATGGTCAAACATTCCTATAGACACACTCCTAAGCCTTGTGGACAGCCTTCTCAGAAGAATTTAAGCTGTTATAGCTGCAAAGGGTGGGCCAACTCAATATTGAAAGCTACGTATGAAGACTGGGATGCCATTAAAGTTCATGTGTGTGTAAAGGCAGGTGTCCCAATACTTTTGGTAATAAAGCGTATGTAACACTGAGGGATAGATGTGCAAGTAGAACTCATAGCTGAAAAGGGTGGGCCAACCTAATATTTAACCTTACGGACTAAGACTGGGATGCCAGAAAAGTTCATGTCCGTGTAAAGGCACGCGTCCCAATACTTGTGGTAATATAGTGTATGTTGGGCTGGTGGCCCCAGGTGTAGATACTTCACCATTCAGACATCAATTGGTTGTTTTTGCCCCCCAGTTCCACAACTAATAAGATATGTTGGGCTGGTGACCCCAGGTGTAGATACTTCCCCATTCAGACAAACAATTGGAGCTAGATCTGCAGGAACCCATGGGCATTATATAGCTACCTGCTCCCCATTCAGACTTTAATCACAACACCCAGCAGATATAAGTCTTCCAGCACTGAATTCCTTTGCGGCTCTGAGGTGTTTTTTTTTTTTTTCAAAAGGAAAGCTAATGCTGGAAAATTTACAAAGTTGTCTTCCAATAGACCATGTCCGTTAAAAACATCCAACTTTTACCATGCCCACCAATCAGCGTGGGGATCATGGCACACTCTGTGAGGTAGACTCTCTTTTGTCTACAGAAATCTAACCTTGCGATAAAAAGTTTAGTTGGTTGTGTTTGCACCCCCCCAGACCAAAGGTTCCTAATCCTTCCCATCCGGTGTGGAAGGATTAGCAGCTCTGTTGGGTTTTAACTGCTATCAAAGGCTGTGTTAAAGAGATTTCCTCCTCTTACTGTCACAGGAATTGAATACAATTCTGCAATAGGGACAAACAGCAATAAAACACTATTTAAAAAAATATTTGTCTTTTTTTCTGTTGGAGATTGTTTGCAATCAATTTTTTTTTTATTACCTATGTATATTGTAAAGCAGAGTTAATCGTTTTTTTTTTTTTTTTTATTTACACAGGTGAGCATTGGTAGGGACTGAAACAGATGCACATCTTCACTTACCAGAAGAATAGACCATGTAAACTATTTATCCAACTGAGAGACTTTTCTGGATCAGTAGCCTATGCAGAGTATGGAACTTTCCAGATTGGCCAAAGATCTGAATTCTATCCGCTAACAGTAGGAAACTACACAGGCACAGCCGGTAAGTGTCCAAGGCTTTTGTTTTCTTCTTTCAGGTGTATTTGGCTTAAATTAGAATAGAAATAGAGCATGGTATCAGTGGGAAAAAAAAAGACAGTAAAAAAATTGTAACTGATAATATTGAATCCATTTTGGGGACAGACGTGTAAAAGCTTAAAGTACAGCTGTAGCCAAAAGGTCTGAGAATGACACAAATATTAATTTTCACAAAGCCTGTTGCCTCAGTTTTTATGATGGCAATTTGCATATACTCCAGAATGTTATGAAAAGTGATCAGATAAATTGCAATTAATTGCAAAGTCCCCCTTTGCCATGAAAATAAACCTAATCCCATTGGTGGACATGTCCGATTATACAACGTTTCTGGGCGACTACATTCCAAATGGCCTCTACACTCCTCCGAGTTAATCTAGACCCAGACCCAGCTATAGCCCTATTAAATTATATTCCACAAGAATATACCAGAGCACAACTACGTCTTCTTCTTCATCTTTTCACTGCAGCCAAGCAAACAATTGCCAGGGCCTGGAAGACACCCACCCTTAGCATAACTGAACTGAAAAACAGGGTCACCCAGGCAATGATACACAGCAAAATCAAAGCAACAATCCTAGATAAGGTCCCCCAGCACCTCAAAGTCTGGCATCCTTGGATAGACCATTTCCTGCCCCCTGACATAGACAAACATCTCTTAGAACCTTGAGACTACTTCAAATTTCAGAGACAGTGTTGCTGTTGCTCCTGCTCCCGTGCTGTCCCTTTTTTCTTTCTCTTTGCCATTTTCCATCCTGCTTTCTCTCTTCTCTTACTAATCCTCCCTCCTTAATTTCTGATAACCATTGGTATTGTACCCTGATGGTAGGGATGATTCGGTTGCTTCCGTGACCGACTCCATACGAATTGATTCCAGTAGCCTCCCACTTCTAATCTAAGGGCATCTCCCTCCCTTAATGACAACATCTAAGGCTCATACTGGACTTTGTAATCCCCGACAGAGTACCCATATAATGAAACCCCACCCCTACCATGCTACCGTTATATTGTATTATCGAGATGTGCACTGTTTTATGTACTCACCCTACCTCACATTGAATTGTTTGTAACGGATACTTGTTAATTACCTATAACATTTTTTGAAAAGAAAATAAACCTATTCCCATAAAAAACATTTCCACACTGTATTTGTGAAGAAGGCTTCAGGGCGCCCAAGAAAGTCCAGGAAGCGCCAGGACTGTCTCCTACAGTTGATTGAGCTGCGGGATCAGGGCACCACCAGTGCAGAGCTTGCTCAGGAATGGCAGCTGGCAGGTTTGAGTACATCTGCACACACAGTGAGGAGAAGACTTTTGCAGGACGGCCTGGTGTCAAGAAGGGCATGAAAGAAGCCACCTCTCTTCAGGAAAAAACATCATAAAAGCAATTTTTAACGAATTAGGGAATGAATACTTCTCCTTAAATTTTTTTTGTAGTCAGTGTTATTAGAAAGATGCCTTTCCACTTGCTGTGCTTCAGACACACGAGGAATTGAGAGAAAATATATCTAAAGTAGGGGAAATCTCACTGAAGCAAGTTTCCCCATTGAAATATGTCCCACTTATCCCTGTTCTGGTGTTCTTGGATTTCCCACTGTTTTCAGTAGTGGTGACATTGGTCATCAAGACTAATAGAATAACGTGGACACAGACACCAATACTGTATTTTCTATGACCAAAAATAGCGATAGCCAAAAACATTACCATAAAAATGTTTGATAATGCCCTGTGCACCCAAAGGGCATGCACTACATGTAGTGTGGAAAATAAAAATCAAACTCTACACCATTGAAAGCATCTCTCATTTTGCTGGCCACATGTGTCAACCTGCCTCCAAGATGTGGGCCATCTTCAGCACACCTCTAATGCCCTGTACACACGATAGGATTTTCCGACAACAAAATCCATGTTTTTTTTCCGACGGATGTTGGCTCAAACTTGTCTTGCATACACATGGTCACACAAATCTTGTCGGAAATTCCGAACGTCAAGAATGCGGTGACGTACAACACGTATGACGAGCCGAGAAAAATGAGGTTCAATAGCCAGTGCGGCTCTTCTGCTTGATTCCGATCATGCGTGGAACTTTGTGAGTCAGAATTGTGTACACACGATCAGAATTTACGAGAATGGATTTTGTTGTCGGAAAATTTGAGATCCAGATCTCAAATTTTGTGTGCCGGAAATTCCGATGGCAAATGTCCGATGGAGCCTACACATGGTCGGAATTTCCAACAACAAGCTCCCATCGAACATTTTCCATCGGAAAATCCTATCGTGTGTACGGGGCATAAGTGTTGAAGAATTCTATGTAGCCTCATAGAGAGCCATGCTCTCAGGGCTGGATTTACATCTCAGGAGCCTATAGGCAGAGAATTCTGAAGCGCCTGATAGGGTAAATGGAATAGCTATTTATTTATCAAAACATTTATTTATGAGTAGCCAAAACCATGTATTCTGATTAACCAGATATACTGGATAGACTGGTGTTTTTGTTCAACCTTATTAGCTGTGTAGCTATGTAACTATGTAATTGACCATCTGTTTAACAATGTAAATAACCAACAAGTTAATCAAGACTTCAAAGAGACTTACAAAGTAGCCCGCAGCTATGTTTAGAGTATAAAAGCTAGTTAGTAGGGATGAGCCGAACACCCCCCTGTTCGGTTCGCACCAGAACATGCGAACAGGAAAAAAGTTCGTTCGAACACGCGAACACCGTTAAAGTCTATGGGACACAAACATGAATAATCAAAAGTGCTCATTTTAAAGGCTTATAGGCAAGTTATTGCCATAAAAAGTGTTTGGGGACCTGGGTCCTGCCCCAGGGGACATGGATCAATGCAAAAAAAAGTTTTAAAAACGGCCGTTTTTTCAGGAGCAGTGATTTTAATAATGCTTAAACAATAAAAGTATAATATCCCTTTAAATTTCGTAGCTGGGGGGTGTACCCCACGTCCTTTTTTTTTTTAATTTTGGCTGGCGTTCCCCTTAATATCCATACCAGACCTGAAGGGCCTGGTATGGAATTTAGGGTGACTCCCACGTCATTTTTTTTTTAAATTTTGGTTCGGGGTTCCCTTGTGGGGAATTCCCATGCCCTTTTTATCAATGAACTTCTATGTGTATTGTCGGCAATGCAATAGCCGCGAGTAGTTTTAAATGGGTTTTTTCCTTCAAAATGTCATTTTGCTGTCAGACTGTTCTAAACACGGGAAACATGCGCCCCTTTACAGGCATACTATAGACACCCCCCAGCTACGAAATTTAAAGGGATATTATACTTTTATTGTTTAAGCATTATTAAAATCACTGCTCCTGAAAAAACGGCCGTTTTTAAAACTTTTTTTTGCATTGATCCATGTCCCCTGGGGCAGGACCCGGGTCCCCAAACACTTTTTATGACAATAACTTGCATATAAGCCTTTAAAATTAGCACTTTTGATTTCTCCCATAGACTTTTAAAGGGTGTTCTGCGGCATTTGAATTTGCCGCGAACACCCCAAATTGTTCGCTGTTCGACTCGAACTCGAAGCTCATCCCTACTAGTTAGGTCCCAGCTTCAGTCAGAACAATCATATTGAATGTCACCTTGTACTTACTGTATTGTTCTCCCTGCCTATAGCTAAAACTATGGGCTTGTATATTAAATACATCATCTATAATTTGGCTTCAGCAGTCAACCTTATTGAAAGTCCTTAAGTTCTGGGCTTTCCCTATCATGCCCTACCCCCCCCCCCCCCCCAAAAATAACATGCTCACCCCTAAGCATAAATTTCTTCTCAGCTCCCAGCTCAAATCCCCCAACCCAATTGCCCACAAATAACCCCTCCTAGCATGTATTCTCTTTCCTTCCAAATCCCCCTCCTAGCATAAATTCTCCTCCCAAATCCCCCCTCCTAACACAAATACTCTCCCCTGAACCCCCCTTTAAGCACAAATCCACTCCCCCAAAACCCCCCTCCTAGTACAAATCCCCCCCAAATCCCCTTCTTAGTACAAATCTTCCTCCCCAAATCCCCTGTCCTAACAAAAATCCCTGCAAATCCATCCTATTAGCACAACCCCCTCCAATTTACCCTTCCCAGCACAAATCCCTGCCCCCCCCAACTAACTCTCCCCTGTGAGGAGGTACAGGCTCCCTGTGCCCTCCCCCAGGCCGCCCCCCCACCCATGAATATTGTAGCCACGCCCACTGCAAGTCCGGATAGGAGAAGTGTGAGTGAGGAGAGAACTGGGATAACAGAGCTCCTCCATACAGCAGATAACACAGGATCCTCTTAGATCGGATGGTACACAGCTTGATTACCCATCCCCTATCTCCTCCAAAGACTTGTTACCGGAATTGTGGGTAAGGAGCCGGTAATCAAGCCATGTACCGTGTGATCAAAGAATATCCTATGTAATCCACTGTATGGAGGAGTGCTCCACTGACAGGAGCGGGGAGAGCACAGAAATCCCACACCTCCTCCCAGCTCTCTTCTTGCTGACAAACCTCCTGTGTGGACTTTCAGCGGGCGTGTGTACAATGTTCATGGGGGGGGCACAACTAGCACCCCCTAGATCCGGCCATGTACAGACGGGCGCCCTTCAAGGAATGGCGCCTATAGGCACATGCACTTTTCAAGCAAAGAACCCACCTTGTATAACCTTGGGACCTTGCACTGCAAAAAAATAGGAATAAGAACTAGGTGGGGAAAAGGTTTAAGTTGGCTTCTGATCCAGTGGTGGAATAGCTGATCTCTATTTTTAGGTGTTAACTTAAACCAATCTATCACCCCTCGTAAAACAAGAGCTTCTACACAAATTGTTAATGGTTTAAGATATGACCAAACCGGTTCAGGGTCGAGATTCAAGTTCCTGAAAGAATGTTATGGTCAACATTCAAACGCTTAACTATGCTCTTATTTCTTCTTGCAGGAGATGAATTCAACGGAACATCATTCCGAAGATCCAATCAGTATGGCAGAGCTTTCAGCACCATGGATTCCCCCCATGATAGCTCCACTCAGTTATGTTTTATAGATGATCAAGCATTTATGAGCTGCAGTCATATACATCATTCTGGCTGGTGGCTCAATGGCTGTTTTTGGTTGGCCAATCTCAATGGACACTATGTGAAACCACCACATCATATGCACCAGATGTCTTGTTTGTATGAATTACAACATTTCTATTTATTTTTGGATAGAGTGCTTAAGGGTTAAAACCCTTATCAGGTTATGTTTTTTTTCTGGCTGTTTCTCAGGTGGGGGGATTTTCTTTCCCTTCCTGACACAACAGTAAGTGAGTGTAAATCTCTTCAAAGTGAGACTAAGGCAACCCATAGACAGTGCAAATTTCTTTCCTGCAACCACGGGTTGCTGGAAAGAAATTCACACAATTCCCTTATTAACACAGGCAATGTTGTAACGGAACCCCTCCTGCCGGGCAATTGTCTTCTCCCGGCAGGGGAAGCTGTCCCAGCCAGGAGAAGACAGTGATTATCGCAAGCAAATATAGCAACCGCTTACGATAATCGGAAGTGAATCCAGCAGGCTGGTCGTACCCAAGTTGATCCCCAACTTAGTACATTCAGCCTGCCCAGTAATGGTTTGAATCTCAGCATGTTCGAACCATGTATGGCAGGCATAAATCTCCTCTTAGAAGGTTCTCACTGGAGCAAATTACTTTTATGTAAAGCACAAAAAAATGGACTTTAAAGGCACCAATTATACTAAAAATAAAGTAAATTTCTTTCTCGAACATCACGGGACACAGAGCCTCAGTAATAACTGATGGGTTATATAGGTATCACTAGGTGATTGGACACTGGTCACACCCTAAACAGGAAGTTCAACCCCCTATATAATCCCTCCCCTTGCAGGGATACCTCAGTTTTTACGCCAGTGTCTTAGGTGATGGACGTGTAAAGATGTCCTGTGCTGAGCTCCAAAGGGAATATCCTATATCCTATACTGGGGCAAGCCAGGCGAACCGGATCCATTTCAAAGTGTCCTTTCTAGGCCGAATTGGATGGTACCCGGGCCTCGTGTCCGAAGAAACAAGGTTTTACCTGTAATGCTTCCTCTTTTTAGAGAGCTGGACCCCGCATATCAGAAAATGGTTTTATATCCTTATTTCTGGCCGGGTGCTTTACAGGCCCAGAACTGTGGATCCCCCTATCCATAGGGGGCCCCAGTCTCTGAAGGTTTTTCCAAACGGAGCCCACCGTGAGAAGTGAAGATTGGGTCTGTATAACAGAACCCTGTGGCTGGATAAGGTAAGGGAGATTCCACAGAATTTTTTAATTCTAGTAGGATTTCTCCTTTAAAGTAAATGCATGCTATGCCTATTGTCGCCACCGGGGGCTGCCAAGAGCACATACCTTCTCATGCTGATGTCTGTCTCAGTGTTTTCACGCTGCACAAGCTCCTTCAGCTGGCTCCAGGTAGGATGGGATGGGGGGCTCTCCTCAGGGATATTCCCCCCCAGACTAGGGGGAGGCCGCAGGTGGTCTGTGAGGCGGTTATACACCGCACTATCACTGCCGCCGCCGTCGCCATTGCCATGTGCAGGCCCCATCACTGCCGGCCTCTCTCCTTCCTCCTCCACCCCCAGCCTTCCCTCCATGCTTGTCCCGGAGGGTCGGCTCGCACGGGAAGCGGTAGAGGGGGGGCGGGGCATCAGCACAGCGTCCAGCATGCTCAGGCGCCCACATTGCAGGCTGCAGGCTATTGAAGGCACACTTTACAGGTGCACAAAGCCTTTGGAGGGACACAGAGCTGACGGTCGCATGTAAGGTGGGACACAGGCATTCTCCTAGGCAGCATTTACTAAGGGAACACCAGACTGGGCATTTGGTAGCAAGGCTTTTGCCAGACTACATCGCTCAGCAGTCAGTGTTCATTTTGTGATACCTCCACCCTGTTGCTTTGCACTAGGGGTAGAAGAGGTTCAAATACCCCAAGAACCAGAGACTCTAGAGGATCTCCTGCAGGTTCTGAGGACTCCCTTTCTGCAGCACCTTCCCCCCCTTAGGGGCCAGGGACGGCTAGCCAGGGAGAGCCGTTGGGGTCAGGGGCTACACCTGCTTCTGGCACTTCAGCCCCTGTATACATTACACAGGAGGTTTTTTCCTCAACCATTTATTGTCTAGAGGAAAGATTAATGGCCGTAGTTGCATCTTCACTCAATGGAAGAAAACGCACTAGGTCTTCCTCTGTTACCCAGGACCCTAAGGAGAGGAGCTCTGGGATAGGGGAGAAAAATCCCTTTCAGAGGATCGGGATGGGACGGATGATTCCTTCTCTGAGGAATCAAGTGGAGAAGGGCCCTCTTCGCTTCTCAGGATGAGAAAGTCTTAGTACAGATCCTTGCTGGATTGGTCCGCTCCACATTTAAAGTACCCTTATCTGAATCAGTTAAAGAACCCTCTATTTCTTTGGGGTCACTGAAGCCTCCTCAAACAACACATGCTTTTCCTGTTCATAATTCACTTGAAAAAGCTCATTTATTCTGAGTGGGATCACCCAGATAAACGTTTTTTCTGCCTGAAAAAGTTTTCAACACTTTATCCTATGGATGAAATGTTTATAAAGATGTGGGGGATACCGGCCGTTGATGCCGCCATTTCCTCTGTAGTCTGACTTGTCCTGTAGACAATGCTCAGAGGCTCAGGGATCCTGTGATTAAAAGGATGGAATGCCTATTGAAGGATCTTTTCTCCTTAGCAGGTTCAGTAGTTCAACCTGCAGTGGCAGCGATCAGAGTCTGTAAATACTTAGAGACCATGTTAAGCAGGTCATCAAAGTTTTACTTGAACAGCAGGCCCAGGGGTTGGCTAACCTTCCAGCGGCCTTATGTTTTGCTGTTTACGCCATTAGAGATTCTATCATGCAAACCCCTCATTTTTCACTTGGGTTGGTGCGTATGCGTAGAATCTTATGGTTGAAAAATTGGTCAGCTGAAGCACCATGTAAGAAACTTCTGGCTGGATTTCCATTTCATGGTGCAAGGTTGTTTGGAGAAGACTTGGATAATTATATTCAAAGGTTCTCTAGTGGGAGAGCACTCTCTTACCTGTTAAGAAGAGGAGTAAGCGTCCCTCTTTCAAACGGACTCTTTTCCCCAGTGCCAGGGGCATCAGCCTCTAGGCAGTCATGACGGCCTTCTCCGTCTGGGTCAAGAAACAAGAGTCAAACCCCAGAGACAAAGAAGTCCTGGGGGAAGAAGCCTGCTAGATAGGACTCTAAGGCCTCTTTATGAAGGGGCACCCCCACTCGCTCGAGTGGGGGGAAGACTGCTACAGTTCTCAAAAGCTCTGCCAGGAGGATTTCAGGACAGATGGGTAATCTCCACGGTAACCTTAGGTTACAAACTGGAGTTCCAAGAGTTTCCCTTTCCTCGTTTCCTCAGATCAAGTGTCCCCAGAGATCCAGAGAAGAAGCAGTCGCTCCTTCTAGTGTTAGAGTGACTTTTGTCGCAAGAGGTCATTATGGTGGTTCCCGCGAAGGATCAAGGATTGGGTTTTATTCCAACCTTTTTACGGTCTAAAAGCCAAATGGGGTTGTCAGACCCATTCTGGATCTAAGGGATCTGAATCGATTCCTAAGGATTCGGTCCTTCTGCATGGAATCAATTCGGACAGTAGTCTCCATCCTGCAGGGAGGAGAATTTGCTGGCATTGATAGACATCAGAGATGCATATCTGCATGTGCCCATTTTTCCTGCTCATCAGAAGCTTCTGCACTTCAAGATAGGAGGGCGTCATTTCCAGTTTGTGGCTCTGCCTTTCGGGATAGCCACTGCACCTTGAGTGTTCACAAAGATCTTGGCTCCTCCTCTGGCCAGATTAAGGGCTCAGGGTATAACTGTCATAGCATACCTAGACGACCTGCTCTTGATAGACCGGTCGGTAGCCTCGTTGAACGGGAACTTGAGGACCACAGTCAAGTATCTGGAACACTTAGGCTGGATCCTCAACCTAGAAAGATCTTTCCTAAAACCAGCAAGAAAACTGGAGTATTTGGGACTGATCATAGATACAAGCCAGGAAGAAGGTATTTTTACCTCAGGCAAAGATCACTGCCTTAAGGGAGCTGATTCTGGTAGTCAGGACCAAGAAGGGTCCTTCTGTCCGCCTTTGTATAAGACTGCTGGGAAGGAGGGTAGCTTCGTTCGAAGCAGTTCCCTATGCTCAGTTTCAGTCAGGACTGTTGCAACACAGTATCCTGTCGGCCTGGAACAAGAAGATTTTCCGATGCACTTGTCTCATGCAGTGCGTCAGTGCCTCAATTGGTGGTTAATACCTGAAAACTTGCAGAAAGGAAAATCCTTCCTACCGGTCATCTGGACGGTGGTAACAACGGATGCCAGTCTTTCGGGTTGGGGAGCAGTTCTGGAACAGTCTGCGGTCCAAGGGGTATGGTCCAAGACCGAGAGGTCTCTAACCATCAACATTCTGGAGATCCGTGCGGCATATCTAGCCCTAAAGGCCTGGACTCTCAGGCTACAGGGTTGCCCAGTCAGGATCCAGTCCGACAATGCCACAGCAGTGGCTTATATCAAATTTGTGACAGGGACAAAAGATCCTCTTGCATACGGGACGGATGCGGTGGTGATTCCGTGGCATCAGTTCTCACTGGTTTATGCATTCCCGCATATTCTGCTACTGCCACGATTCCTTTGCAGGATCAGGCAGGAAGGTCGGTACTTCTGGTAGCCCCCGCTTGGCCCAGGAGGACTTGGTATGCAGAAATAGTAAGGATGACGGTGGGTTCCCCATGGACCCTACCGTCACGCCCAGACCTGTTATCTCAGGGTCCAGCGTTCCATCCTGCCTTACAAACGTTAAAATTGACGGTTTGGCTATTGAAACCCAGGTTCTGAAGAGCCGTGGGGTTTCAGGTCCTGTGATATCTACCTTGATCAATGCAAGGAAGCCAGCTTCCAGAGTAATTTATCATAGAGTCTGGAAAGCTTATGTATCCTCGTGTAAATCCAGGGGTTCGCATCTCAGAAAATATGTGATTGGTAGAATTCTTGATTTTCTACAATTGGGATTAGAGATGAAGCTGGCCTTGAGTACCATCAAGGGCCAGGTGGCCTTATAAGTATTATTTCAACGGCCACTTGCTTCGCATTCTTTGGTCCGAAACTTTATGCAGGGGGTGACGCTTCTTAATTCTCCGGTTAAGGCGCCCCTAAACCCCTGGGACTTGAACTTGGTTCTGTCTGTTTTACAGAAACAGCCCTTTGAACAAATACGTCAGATTCCTTTGGTCTTGCTGACAAGGAAGTTAATTTTTCTGGTAGCCACCTCTTCTGCTAGAAGAGTATCAGAATTAGCAGCTCTTTCCTGTAAAGAGCCTTATTGGATTATGCACAAGGATAGAGTGGTATTGCGCCCTCATCCTAGTTTTTTTACCAAAGGTGGTTTCAGATTTTCATCTAAACCAAGACATTGTTCTGCCTTCTGCCCCCCTTTTTTGGAGGTGTTTTATTCCTGTGGTTTGAATATAATTTAATTTTCTCTCTTTTTGATTTGGATATAATCCATTCTCTTGGAATTTGGATATATGCTCCACATAGGATCCTGTAATATCTTACCCCCTCCTCAAGGGAGATATATATATATATATATATATATATATATATATATATATATATATATATATATATACGCCCCCTTTTTTGTTATAAACCCGACTAGGGCATATGGGGTATCCTGTATACAGGTATTGAGATTTATTTCCTAAAATATAAAAACCCCCGATATATATTTAATGCTAATACCAACTCCTCAGTTTAACACATCTAGCCTAATAATCTGATCGGGGGAGGAGGAAAAAATTGATAGGGCTGAGTGGGGGGGATACCTAGTATTATGGCCACTTTGCAATTAATTCCTATAAATTAGAATATCAATAACCAATTAGGACTTGGAGTGGTAATACACAAATCTTACCTATAGGGTCACACTCTATGTTTGTCCTATTGGTTTCCCCTATGACTTTTTAATTCAGGTCTATAGACTAAGTAATTGGTATATCCTAAATAATAATATAAAAAAATATATCAGCGCACATATGACACAAAAGTGAAAATAACTGAAGCAGCTGAACACCAGGGTAAACGATCAAATCCCTCCAGATAAATAAATAAAAAAGGTGCAGCGCTAAATCAATAAATGACCATAAAGAAAAATATATTAACACAGGGAGCAAAAAGAAATGTCCAATAATAAATGTCCAAATAAGCTGGCATAAATCCACCAGGAGTGTGATGATAACAGCAAACAATTGTGACTGATACTGGAACCCTTCACCATGAATCGAGTGGCCTCTCACCTGGTCCTAAAGGTAATCAGGCAATCATACAAACAGCAGGTAGCAGGAGATCTATATCACAAGGGACTCCTCCGGGTGATCAAGTGGCAGGTGGGTATCATTAGCATGAAATCACAAAAGGGACAGACATAGTGCTCTCCGTATGCAACAATTTATTATAAAACGAATAAAATCAGACTTACATAGCAAGCACTTCTCAAGTGCCAGGGAACGAACATGGACACACAGTACAGTGTGTGAGCAGTGGAGCATGCGCAGTAGCCGCGGATGACGTCACGACGTCACGTTCTAGACGCGTTGCGTCCCAGTGGGCGGGGACTTCCTCAGCAGATGTCGTGACTACGTGGGCACCCGCGCTATAAAGAGGTGAGTTGTTATGGCAACACCAAAAACAACTACAAATGACGTATACCGGAAATAGGGCGGGCTCCGGAAGTGTCTCCACACACATCATTCCGAGCCAGTGCAGCCCAATTTAGTATTGAAAAAGCTCAAAAATATATATGAGATAAAATTTTAGATAGGACTATATAAAACAAGTACAATCTGGTGTCAGCACAAGACACACACAAAGTGTAGTCTTGAAAGAACAGTGACAGAACACCATAATACCTAAAATAAATAAATGACTAAAACGATGCACAAAAATGCATAATAACTGTCATCCGCGACCACCGACTGCTCACCAGCATGATATAGTAAAATGAGAACATTATTACCATTATAGTACTTCTCGTTATATAATATAGTAAAATGAGAACATTATTACCGTCACAATACTTTTCGTTACACAGATAATGAAAGAAAAAGAAAACTTTATCGATCAGATATAAAGCAATTGGTATCGAATTCTACATTTAACCCATCGGGGTACATGACCCCTGTCTCATAAATCCAGTGGGATTCTCTTTTACTAAGCTGCCGGATAAAATTACCCCCTCTCCAGTGCTTAGTAACCCTTTCAATGCCCCAGAATTTTAAATACTTAGGGTTTTGCTGGTGGAAGATCTTGAAATGTCTGGACACATTATGGGTCTTGAGACCTTTCTTAATATTATTAACGTGTTCAGCCAATCTGACATGTAAGGGTCTTGACGTTCTTCCAACATACTGTAGACCACAGCTACACTCCAGCATGTAGACCACCCCAATAGTGTCACATGTGATGAGCTGTTTAATCTCATACTCCCTGTTAGTAACCGAAGCCAAGAATTTTTTTCTCTTTTTGATATTTCCCTTGGCATGCTTACAGGGGACACATCTACCACAGGCGTAAAAACCTCCCAAGAAGGAAAAAAGCTTATCTGAAGTGGGTACTGGGGGGTTAAGAACACTGGGTGCCAAACGATCTGAACACGTTAATAATATTAAGAAAGGTCTCAAGACCCATAACGTGTCCAGACATTTCAAGATCTTCCACCAGCAAAACCCTAAGTATTTAAAATTCTGGGGCATTGAAAGGGTTACTAAGCACTGGAGAGGGGGTAATTTTATCCGGCAGCTTAGTAAAAGAGAATCCCACTGGATTTATGAGACAGGGGTCATGTACCCCGATGGGTTAAATGTAGAATTCGATACCAATTGCTTTATATCTGATCGATAAAGTTTTCTTTTTCTTTCATTATCTGTGTAACGAAAAGTATTGTGACGGTAATAATGTTCTCATTTTACTATATTATATAACGAGAAGTACTATAATGGTAATAATGTTCTCATTTTACTATATCATGCTGGTGAGCAGTCGGTGGTCGCGGATGACAGTTATTATGCATTTTTGTGCATCGTTTTAGTCATTTATTTATTTTAGGTATTATGGTGTTCTGTCACTGTTCTTTCAAGACTACACTTTGTGTGTGTCTTGTGCTGACACCAGATTGTACTTGTTTTATATAGTCCTATCTAAAATTTTATCTCATATATATTTTTGAGCTTTTTCAATACTAAATTGGGCTGCACTGGCTCGGAATGATGTGTGTGGAGACACTTCCGGAGCCCGCCCTATTTCCGGTATACGTCATTTGTAGTTGTTTTTGGTGTTGCCATAACAACTCACCTCTTTATAGCGCGGGTGCCCACGTAGTCACGACATCTGCTGAGGAAGTCCCCGCCCACTGGGACGCAACGCGTCTAGAACGTGACGTCGTGACGTCATCCGCGGCTACTGCGCATGCTCCACTGCTCACACACTGTACTGTGTGTCCATGTTCGTTCCCTGGCACTTGAGAAGTGCTTGCTATGTAAGTCTGATTTTATTCGTTTTATAATAAATTGTTGCATACGGAGAGCACTATGTCTGTCCCTTTTGTGATTTCATGCTAATGATACCCACCTGCCACTTGATCACCCGGAGGAGTCCCTTGTGATATAGATCTCCTGCTACCTGCTGTTTGTATGATTGCCTGATTACCTTTAGGACCAGGTGAGAGGCCACTCGATTCATGGTGAAGGGTTCCAGTATCAGTCACAATTGTTTGCTGTTATCATCACACTCCTGGTGGATTTATGCCAGCTTATTTGGACATTTATTATTGGACATTTCTTTTTGCTCCCTGTGTTAATATATTTTTCTTTATGGTCATTTATTGATTTAGCGCTGCACCTTTTATATCCTAAATAATAATCTGAACTAGTTGGAAAAACAAAACTATATGGAATAATCTTATCATTCTTGTATAAGAGCATAATGTGTTAAATATATATGTCTGCCTCTTATGATGGTAAGCGGGGATATAAGGTTTCATACTTTACAATGCTTCTAAAACCCCTTAACCACATTGAGCCGGCCCGGCAGGAAAGGATTTTTAATTACATGCAAATTAATCCGCCCATGGGAGGAGCAATGCTGGAACTTGGTATGCCCGCTTGTCTACATATAGCCGAGTATGAGGTACGCTAGCCACGCCTTTGATAACGTCGATGACGAAACGCGTAAGGCGGAGCTACGCGATTACGTCACACGCGGAAGTGGAAGAGAGTGTGGAACGCAGCTGAGGCGCACGCCGCTCAGCTGATGGTGTTGCGATCCACGAGCTCTCTCTGCGCTACCACTATATACAGTGTGACTGTTTTGCTTTGTTTTGATTTTAAATTTATTTTATTTTTTATTAGCTCGAGTTGTTGGGCATATAACTTTTTAATAAAGTATTTTAAAAAAACGTAATACACTACGGGAGCCCTGTTTCCTTTCATATGTGGATGACCATACTAAAGATGGATTTTGAGTCTGGAGCGGGAGTACCCAGGAACAACCCCATTGGAATCTAGGACACCACACCAAGTTTTAATACTACATGCCTACTACCCCTGCAGGGGTGCAGGGAGCTGGTGAGTGGGGATCTTTGAGGGGGAGCACCACAAGTTACTGGATAGTAGTTGGTTGTCTGCACGAAAGTCACCAATTATAAAGGACACTGCTGGAACATTGTTGGAACACTATATATACACAAACTTTTTTGGTTGGAATTTTATATATTTTTTTTTGCTGGAACTGGATTTTTTTGTGCTGGATATATATATATAATTTATTTATTTTTTCACATGTGCATTTTAGACTTTCACAACCTTTAGAGTTTTATATTGTCATTATTATTTTCTTCACCAATCACCCATAATATATGGAGTACTGATACACCTCCCATCACCACAAATCTTTGGGATGGTTGGAGGGTATTAAACATATGTTTTTTGGTATATGAGCCCTTACTCTCGAGGTAGGGAATAATAATTGATTCACTGCTTAATTGTAGAGGGGTTTTTATACAGATTAGACCCCCCTTTCTTTTCACATTTATGCACAAATACTTTCGTGTTGAGCGATCGCTCTCAGTTGCACACATTTTACCACAACAGATACCCCATTAGAGGTAGCGCCACTTACCCCTATTCCAATAATTACTTATATTGTTCTGCCTTCCTTTTTTCCAGATCCCTGTTCTTCGGAAGAAAGGTCACTACATACTTTGGATGTAGTAAGAGCAGTCAAGGCCTATCTGGAAGCAACTGCTCAAATTCGCAAAACGGATGTTTTGTTCGTGCTGCCAGAGGGTCCCAATAGAGGACAGGCAGCGTCAAAATCTACCATTTCTAAATGGATTCGACAATTGATTATTCAGGCTTATGGTTTGAAACAGAAGATTACTCCGTTTCAGATCAATGCACATTCCACAGGAGCTATTGGTGCTTCTTGAACAGTGCATCACTGGGCCTCTATGGCTCAAATCTGCAAGACGGCAACCTGGTCTTCAGTTCATACATTCACCAGATTTTATCAGGTGGGTGTGAGAAGGCATGAGGATATCGCCTTTGGGCATAGTGTGCTGCAGGCAGTGGTACAGGGTCCTCAGGTCTGATTGCACCCTACTTGGTTGTGGTTCCCCTCCCCTCAGGTAGCATTGCTCTGGGACATCCCATCAGTTATTACTGAGGCTCTGTGTCCCGTGATGTTCGAGAAAGAAAATAGGATTTTTTATAACAGCTTACCTGTAAAATCCTTTTCTTTCGATGGACATCACGGGACACAGAGGTCCCGCCCCTCTTCTAATACACTTATATTGCTTGGCTACAAAACTGAGGTATCCCTGCAAGGGGAGGGATTATATAGGGGGTTGAACTTCCTGTTTAGGGTGTGACCAGTGTCCAATCACCTAGTGATACCTATATAACCCATCAGGTATTACTGAGGCTCTGTGTCCCCGTGATGTCCATCGAAAGAAAAGGATTTTACAGGTAAGCTGTTATAAAAAATCCTATTTTTATTACATATATATTACAAAAACATGTTAAAAAATACTGCCCAATGCATTGATGACTAAACCTCTCAAATGTGGATCAAACACATCAAAAACATGTCAAAATAAGACATATAATGTATACTGAATAATAACAACATGAATTGCTAGATCTACATGTTTCGTGAGAACGCTTCTTCAGGAGGTGAGTAATTTCTAAGAGAGGAAAAAGAGGCAGTCAGTACTAGTGTTAATGGCTTACAGTCAGTATAAAATATTTGTCTCAGGGAACCCACGGACCAACCATGGCAGGAGACCGGACAAGACCAGATACAGGGCATGCAAGTAGTGTTTTATTCCCCCCCCCTTTCCCTATCTACATCCTTGTGGTTAGTTTGGTTTTCTTCTTGGCTCTTACTATCGCCCACTCACTGTTTTCTTTCCTCCAGTGTAGTGTCTGAAATCCACACTAGGGGGAGCTTCCAGTCTTGGTCTCTTGAGTGTGACACTCCTTTGGCCACGGTCTCGCTTGCTGCAGTGCCCCGTTGTGCTGCGCTTGCGCGGGCGCGGAGGTGGAGCTCGCGCACGCACCTCGGGTTCATCAGGCGATGTGGAAGTAGCTTCTGCGTGCCTGCCTGCAACGTGTGTGACGTTCCCGCGGCCATGGTCGCGCCTGTTGTGGTGCTTTTTGTACTGCGCATGCGCGATCGCAGCAATAGTGCGCACACAACCCCGGCTGAGTCAGGTGATGCGGAAGTGATTACCGCACACCTGATTGGGACGTGTATATAGGGCTGTTTGTTCAGCCCTATATCACGGGCAACATACCTACCTCCCACCTGGATGCTTGGACCTGTTTGCCTGCCTATTTGATTACAGATGGTATGACATCCCTTTTGTTTTATACTCCAGCTTGTACCTAGTGATTGCCTTTTTCTTCCCTGCTGTACTAATTTCAGTGCTTTGTTATAGATGCCACACATACCAAGCCTGCTGGCTTTGGTTGCAGTGTAGGTATAAACCTTTACCATCTGGCTACATCCTTCTTCTTTTCAAGAAATTTGGATTGAATATCTGTGTTACCCCATCACCTGGCTTGTGTCATATAATTTACTACCCAAGCTTTAGGTGAGACTGTTATGCTTTTTATTATGGTGTGCTCATCACCCTTTACACATACACAGACCCTACATACTGCTGGAATCCTTTTCTATAGTAATTATATATTCATACATTTTATAGTTTGTCCATTTGCCGCCTAATATTCGCTAGGCTGCTTTATGCCTTTCTATTACTACTATCAAACTGAAGTTTAGTCATCTATACTGCATTTAAAGGTACCACTAGTGATTCATATTTTACATACTTTCTTTGGATATATCAGCACGGGTCTCTTTGATACATAGGGGGTGTTGGCTATCTATATTATCCACGGTTATATTTGATATACCCACATTTAGTGCCTGATTGCCCTATATGTTGTTGCATGGTGTACCCAATTCAAAATACTTTCTTACCATCCTTATTAGGCACGCCCCCACGTGTTGTCCGCTGTATTACTTGCATGCCCTGTATCTGGTCTTGTCCGGTCTGCTGCCATGGTGGGCCCATAGGTTCCCTGAGACAAATAATTTATACTGACTGTACACCATTAACACTATTATTGACCGCCTCATTTTCCTCTCTTAGAAATTACTCACCTCCTGAAGAAGCGTTCTTGCGAAACATGTAAAGCAATTCATGTTATTATTCAGTATACATTATATGTCTTATTTTTACATGTTTTTGATGTGTTTGATCCACATTGGAGAGGTTTAGTCATCACTGCATTGGGCAGTATTTTTTAACATGTTTTTGTAATATATATGTAATACAATTTACTTTATTTTTAGTAAAATTGGTGCCTTTAAAGTCCATTTTTTTGTGCTTTTCAAATTTCTACTACTATTGAGGACATGGCACTGCGCTACTCCCACAGATCCATCCTGTGTTGGAGCTTTTCTAGCTTGTTTGATTTAAATTACTTTTTTGGAAGATTCCCCCCCACCTCCTGTTCTGATGACAACTGTGAAATTTTGCATTTCCCATCACCTTCTGTCCCACTGACAGTGGTGGCCCGTCCATTAGGGGCGCACGGGCGACGCCCCTCCTGTCCATGCATCCGGCCCCCTGATCTACATATAGGGTGCCAGACCATGAATTCCAAAGCACATGATTAGAGCCTGAGGCTCTAATAGGCTTCAAAAAAGGGTGGGTTTGGGGCACAGAGCACTACATCCCGAGCCCACCCAGTTGTGTGACAATACAAATGAATATTCGCTATTCTCACACTGATTCACCTCTCGGCCAATCATAAAGTGGGTCCTGAGACCCATTTCCTGATTGGCCGAAAGGAGAAGTGATCCTATTGGCCTG
The DNA here is from genome assembly GCF_042186555.1 of Aquarana catesbeiana. Lineage (NCBI taxonomy): Eukaryota > Metazoa > Chordata > Amphibia > Anura > Ranidae > Aquarana > Aquarana catesbeiana. The sequence continues at coordinate 200,605,278 of NC_133336.1, forward strand.
GAGGGAGGAGGAGGGAGGAGATGCATGGCTGGACACTGGCCAGCTCCATGTCCCACATTTCAAACTCTCCGCTGTCCCCGGCTGACTCTGAGGGGTGATGATCCTTTATGGGCCCCGGGATCTTCAAGAAGGACCCAGAGGGCAGGACTATGAGAGGTTCCCCGCCTGTATCGGGGAGGCAGTGTCCCAGGTGCTGAAGGGCTACGACTGGTCCCTGATGCCCATGCCGGTCCAGGGCTCCGGCTCCCTCAAAGTCAAGCCCCATGTCAAGAGATGAGGGGAAATCCGATCCTCCAGCTGCCACTGAACTCCATAAGGGGAAGCATGACCCAACAGCCACCACTGCTTTCAGCACTCCCTGGCTCGGACAGAGGAGATCGAAATGTCATCCCGTAAGGTAAGGAGGGCTTCAGGCTTTCCGCCTTTTCGTCTGTCCTTCTCCTGTGGGGTTTGGGGTGGAGTTGGTTTGCCACCCCCCCCAAATAATTGAGCACCAGCCACCACTGCTCACTGATAATGGTCACCAGGACAGATGGAGAGGCTGAATATCCCCAGTGGGAACACAGACAGCAATGAAAACACAACAGATTCGGAACCCCCTCTGCTCTATCCAAAACTAGAAAAAATGTTTTTGGTACGTACTTAAAAGCTTATATTTTGCCTTCACCGTTTCCTTCTATCTCTGCTTATGAACATGTAAATACATTTTTTTTTAAACAAAACTTTTCAGTTTTCATTACATACAGTACCATATTTTTAAAAAATGGTAAAATGTAGCACTAAAGTGATAACAAACAATATACCAGCAGTATATGAAAATGTGCAGACATGCAACAAAACAATTAATCATACAGTGATGAATCACAAAAATGAATAAACATGTGAAAAAATATGGTGCTAAAAACACAAATGGAAAGTCCCAAAGGTCAAAAGCCATATAGGTAAACATATGTAGAGTCGACCATAAGGCAAAGTTGTTGTTCAGAAGTGGAATGCAATGGCCATGATAGCACACAGAACACCAAGGATAGTATGTCCTTCACCCAGAGTAAGTGGTAAATACTCTACTGTCAGTAACAGTGAGTCAATCACGCTAAAGTTGCCCATTCAGCGAACTCCAAAGATAGGTCCAAGAAATCCAACGAACTCCAAAGATGGATCCAGGAAGTCATGTGGATGGACGTAAGGCTGGAACTGGGATGGTGGACAGCCAAAGTGGAAAGCCAAACACTCTCATCAGAGGAAATATGGAAAGAAAAAATGCCTCCATATAATGTAGGTCAAAAAAGGTGGATTTATTGAAAGACCAACATTAATCCATAAATGTAAAAACTGTGATCACCAATGTGTAAACCTGCAGACTGCTCTCAGCAAAGCACACAGAGGAGGAACACGTCACCTCGCATCAAACCCTCCAGAAATGAGGGGGAAACCCACCAGAAATGAGGAGGACAAACCCTGGTCCATGACACAGTACAGAGTTAGGTGGCTTTCAGAGATCCCCACATGACTATGGGTCATATAGTCCAAAATCTGAGATACATTTTTTAATGGAAACCAGCTGCCATCTGCTGAAATTTCCAATCTGTTCAGTGTTACGACTGCTCCTCACTCACCATATTGGATGTTTGGGTTGTGCATTAAGGGGATATTGCTACATCCATATCCAATATCCCTTTTTTTATTGTATAGTAAGTATTACCAATCTGACAACTACAAATTTTTGGTAAGCAAGGCTCCACTTTTCTCCTCTATGCGTTAGTGGTCTGACAAGGAAAACACAATTGGCTCAATTCATAAATTTTTAAAGTGGCACTTTTGTCAGAAAATTCCTACTAGATGACTTCAGGCTGGTCTCTTTTGCAGGTATAGCGATGTAAAACACTAAAAATAAGTGCCTATACCTAAATAAAATCCAGTAATACACTGTCTCACCCTGCTCTGCACACACTCAGTTGCTCTCTATTTTTTGACAATGTGCTGAAAACGTAGAGGCCGATCTGCTGATAGCCTAAAGAGTTACTGCTGCTCATGTGCTCTGGGCTTCAGCAAAATGGCAGCCTCCGGCAAGAATAAGCAGGAGCAATGCTGGAGGCAATTTAAAGCACACACTCATTTTGGTAGCATAATTATTCATGTGGAATGTATGCTCCTTGACAAAGAACATTATTTCTTATCAAGTTGTTATGGGTAAAGTCTGCTTAACGCTGTGAGGTTGATTTACAAAAGGCAAATAGACTGTTCCCTTTACAAGGGAAGTTGCACTTTGCAAGGGAATTTGGCCCAGAACTTAGTGAGTGTGGTGAAGTTTCACATTGCAAAAACAATATCCAATCATGTGCATGGAAAATTTAAAAAATCGCATTTCTGCTGCACATGGTTGGGTAATGGAAGTCAGCAGAGCTTTGCCTCATTCGCTAAGCTCTGGGGAAAATTCCACTTCAAAGTGAATAGTTTATTTGCCTTTAAACAATCAACCCCCAATGATTAATATCCTTATTTAAGTCTTGTGACAAATTTTCAAACCTTGTTGGACTAAAGACAGTTATTTTATCTAATACAGCTTCATTAACCAAACTAAAGAACTCGATTGTCAGCTTTTTTAGATAGATAGACCAGGCAGAAGTACCCACCAGCAGTACCAGCCATCAGCACCAACCAGCAGTATCCACCAGCAGTATCAGCCAGCAGTACCCACCAGCAGTACCAGCCAGCAATACCCTCCAGCAGCAGTGCAGCACCAACCAGCAGTATCCACCAGCAGTACCAGCCAGCAGTATCCACCAGCAGTATCAGCCATCAGTACCCGCCAGCAGTACCCGCCAGCAGTACCAGCCAGCAGTGCCCACCAGCAGTAACAGCCCTGGAGGACAGCCAGCAGCAGCCACCAGCCATACCCTCCTGGGGGACAGCAGCAGCCAGCGATACCTGCAGGAATCCTGAGAAAGAAGTGAAGACTGAGGTCAGTTGAGGTGCAGATAAACCACAGTGCATCAGTGTGAAAGCAGCCTTAGGTCCCTTTCACACTATCTGTCCGATCGGGTCCACCTGTCTGTTTTTTAGTTGGACCCTCTAATCACCTTTATAGAGTGGCAGAAGAAAATGGATTTGTGTCCATTTACACCCGCCCATCAATAATCTGTTCCACTTAAAATAACAGAAGGGACTCCTTCCCCTTCTGTTTGGGAGGATCGGATCGGAGGGCCCATAGAGTAGAGCGGGATGTGTCCGTGTCTGCTCTGTATATGCAGAGTGGCCACAGACTTGTCATTTGCCCGCTCTGCTCCTTGTGGCCCTTGCCCCTCAAAAGGTTGGGAACCCCCGGTGTAGATAGATAGATAGATAGATAGATAGATAGATAGATAGATAGATAGATAGATAGATAGATAGATAGATAGATAGATAGATAGATAGATAGATAGATAGATAGATAGATAGATAGTTAGAAATATGGATAGATAGAAAGGTATTTTGTCAAAAGAGGCTCACGTTAATTTCTCCAAAAATGTAGCTTTTGGTACAGATTGTGTAAAAAAAGTCACCTATTTTAACCAGATGCAATATATTTCTGCCAAAAATGGACACCTTTGTTCTCAAGGACAAGTATCTTTAAGTATAATAACTATGGATATTGATAGGCACTTACTGGGACTAAAACAGCAAGGTCTTCTGTAAAAACAGAACTTTACATTCTCTCCAAATGGTGTAGATTTGTTTGGGCTCAGAAGAGAACTATCATCTCTTAGGTCCAAAACAGACACCTATTTTTGTATTTATGAAATTATTTATGTATTTATTTATTTTAAACTTCCATTTCCTCTACATACTGTAGGTGCAAATTGACACAAATATTCTCAAATCTTGTGTCTAAAATCGCCACACATTTGATTTTTTTTGCAGTTTTCTTTAGTTTTTGCTTATTCAAAATTCTAAACTAGATATATATTGGTACATAGAGAACATCCCCTTTTTTCTGCTGAGCTACCACAGACTTCTTGTGGCTTATACCAGATATATGATGTAGATCAGTCTGGGTTGTCTGCTGGCATTCTACTAAACAATTGACACGAAGAAACAAAAATGTCTAATTTCTACCTCTGGATTGTTGTGTTGTTGACTCTTCAGAACTGTAATGATGTTCTCATTTGTTTCCATAATAATTTATCTATCACTTTGACTTTTACATGAGTTACCACTTACTAATTTTTATAGGGGTAGCAGAATATTAATTGTAGATGAAACAAAAGTCATAACTGTATTCTCTGAGTAGACAGATTTGCTAGAAGGTTCTCTTTTTGCTACTGTAAGTGGATTCCTGCACTCAGAATATCTCCAACACAGGGATTTTGGTTTATTTTGCATCTGTTTAGTATTTTCTTTTACATCCACTGTGCTGTATAGACCCAGACACAATTACAATGTAATAATGCCCCATCCATGTCACCCCTGCCAAGAGTGGATGCCTCCAATGCTGACCATACATAATTAGATTTGCATTCATAGAAAAATTGTTTGTCAAAATATAGTTTTTTTCCATCACTGAGATAACTAATTTATTTCCAAAGCCCATGAAATTTTGTCTGGACCTTCTATTTAAATGGAATCCCAGATGTATTAAACTGGTTACATTACAATATATACGATTTGTTCTGGAATGAAAATCACATTCAGAGTCAGAAATGTAATCCTTCAAATTCAAAATTGACATTTTCTTATCACTACAGTCAAAAAGGAATGTCAATTTGACCCCACTAACCATTAGAAAACTCAACGAATTGAACATCTTTCAGCAAAATTCTACTGTTGTCTGTCCCCTCTATTTGAATGGAATCCCAGATGTAATAAATTAGTTCCATTGCAATATATACAATTTGTTCTGGAATGAAAACCACATTCACAGTTAAAAATCCAGTCCTTCAAATTCAAAATTTAAATTTTCTCATCACTACAGTCAAAAGGAATGTGCATCTCACCCCAATAACCATTAGAAAACCCAATGAATTAAACATCTTTGCGCAAAATTCTACTGGTGCCTGGTCTGGAGCTACTATTTGAATGAAATCCCATATGTATTAAATTGGATCCATTACAATATATATGATTTGTTCTGGAATGAAAACCACATTCACAGTTAGAAATTCAATCCTTCAAATTTAACATTTTAATTTTCTCATCACTACAGCCAAAAAAGGAATGTCCATTTGACCCCACTAACCATTAGAAACCCTAACAAATTGAAAATCTGTGAGCAAAATTCTACTGGTGTCTGGACCTTCTATTTGAATGGAATCCCAGATGTAATAAATTAGTTCCATTGCAATATAAACAATTTGTTCTGGAATGAAAACCACGTTCACAGTTAGAAATTCAATCCTTCAAATTCAAAATATAAATTTTCTCATCACTATAGTCAAAAAGGAATGTGGGTTTGACCCCATTGACCATTAGAAAACCCAACGAATTGAACATCTTTGAGCAAAATTCTACTGGTGTCTGGACCTTCTATTTGAATGGAATCCCAGATGTAATAAATTAGTTCCATTGCAATATAAACAATTTGTTCTGGAATGAAAACCACGTTCACAGTTAGAAATTCAATCCTTCAAATTCAAAATTTTAATTTTCTCATCACTACAGTCAAGAAGGAATGTGAATTTGACCCCACTGACCATTAGAAAATCCAATGAATTGAACATCTTTGAGCAAAATTCTACTAGAGTATGGTTATCTTATGTCTTCGTTTTATGAGTATTACTACAAATGGTTTTTCCTTTTATTGATTAATTTCATTCTAATTTTTCATTAGATATGCTGAGTGAGGCACAATGTGGAAAGAGATATTTAAATGGCGCTGTGGGAGGAACTGTCACACTAAATGTTGGTCACACTGGGGCTACATCCATTGTTTGGCTAGCTCATAAAAATCGAAAGGCAATTGCCAGAACAAAAGCACAAGAATCACCTTAAATTGAAGATTACCAGAAAGAAGGGAGACTAAACAGTACATCTAATTGATCATTAATTATAACCCAACTAAGACTGGAAGATCGTGGGACCTACAAAGCACTAGTCACCCTTACACCTACACAGAATGAGTACTGCGAATATCATCTCTCAGTATTCAGTAAGTGTCCCTGGAATTTGGTTTTCTTTGTAATGTGTGCGATCAAACGAAGATATCTTGCAGCATATATGGATACATTTATATTTTTTGTTAAAATAAACAATTAGTGTTTTTTTTTTTTTAATATACATATAAAAGTACTCAGATTGATATGAATACAGTAATGTTATTAATGTGCATTAACCACTTATCTACCTGGACATTTTTTTTATTTTTTTGCACGCATAATAATGTCAGCATGTTTTGCTAAAAAAATTTTTAAACCGCCCAAACAATTATAGATTTACTGAAATCAGAGACCCCAGAGAATTAAATGGTGGCAGTTGCAATTTTTTATATCGCACAATATTTGAGCAGATATTCATCAGATGCATATTTTTAAGGAAAAAGTACACTAAGATGAATTTTAGTGCAAACAAATACAATATTAGTCCCAATTTCATAATAAAATATAAAAAAAATAGGGTTGGTGTCTAAAAATATGATGACGATAGTGTTCGGTCCGGACATGCTGCAAAAAAACCCCCCAAAAAACACTCTGACTAATCGAAAAATTACTAAGACGCAAGAAGAAAAGTGGGTTGATGTAAAACCTTCTTTCTCCATCTCCTCTATTGTATCATACTGTATTTCTCATCCCCCTGATGTAGCTCCCTCCATCCTCACCACCACACCATCATCAGACTCATTAGGGTTTCATTTACCGAGGAAGGAGAGAATGTTAATTTTGTTAGGAGTAGTATTAAACCCTCAGCATTTTTTAGCTTAACACACAGGGGGAGATTTACTAAAACTGGAGCGCTCAGAATCTAGTGCAACTGTGCTTGGTAACCAATCAGCTTCCAACTTCAGCTTATTCAATGACCTGATTGGTTTCTTTGCAGAGCTGCACCAGATTTTGCACCATGCAGTTTTTATTCATACCCCCATTGAGGACAATACAATAAACATTCCCCAGTGAACTATTTTTGTTTAATATCTTACCCCAGCACTTGCAGTTTACAACTTTCAATGCTTCTGGCTCTTGCCCTCTCAGAGCTGCTTCCCTGAACTTTTGTCCTTCACAGGAAAGAGTTAACAGTGGACAGAGTAGTCTGTTAGCTTGGAGAAGGGAGATGGGAGGAAGAGAAGGGGGATTTCTTGCCATGCTAGGCTATGGGGCTGTTTGTTTCTATTGATGCGCACAGAATAGGTAGACCTCCACCATGCCACATTCAAACTGGTATACACCAAGAAAATAGGAACCCTACTGTCAAAAATAGTGGACATTAACAGCACAACATGAGGCTGTTGATTAATAAGTATATATATTTTATTTATAAAAAAGTTAAAAACTATGACATACAATCAAGCAACACCCTGTATATATATGTCAACCAGTGGCGGCCCATCCATAAGGGGCGCCCGGCCCCCAATCTACATACAGGGCGCCGGATGCATGGATTCCAATGGGGAGGTGTTTTTTTAAGCACGTGATTAGAGCCAGAGGCTCTAATAGGCTTCAAAATAGGGTGGGCTCGGGGCACATAGCCCTATGCCCAAAGCCCATCCAGTTGTGTGACATTAGTGAATGAATATTCGCTATTGTCACACTAATTCTTCTCCTGGCCAATCAGGAAGTGGGTCCTTAGACGCTAGGGTGGCCACCAGGAGGAGGAGGGAGGAGACGCGAGGAGATGCAGGGGAAGCTAGCCGGCTGTCCATCTGAGGGGAAGCCTGAGGAGGAGCTCTGCTGGCTGCTGGGAGGAGGAGGGAAGAGACGCGAGGAGAGGAGAAGCAGGGGAAATCGGTCGCCCGGAGAAAGCCCGTGGTGACCGACTGAGTGGGGGAGGTGCAGGTGATCAACCAGGGGAGGGTTACTCGCTGTGCACTGTTTGACGCCCTCCCCTCCAAAAAAAATACCACCGGCCGCCACTGATGTCAACTACTACCAGCAGCAATCCGACCCAGAGAAGGAATAACCTCCAATGTATAATTGCATCATTGTGTCCCCTAATGGCAGTTTGGAAATGTGGTCGCATGACAGTTGTGTGACATTAGTGAATGAATATTCGCTATTGTCACACTAATTCTTCTCCTGGCCAATCAGGAAGTGGGTCCTGAGATGCTAGGGTGGCCACCAGGAGGAGGAGGGAGGAGACGCGAGGAGATGCAGGGGAAGCTAGCCACCTGTCCATCTGAGGGGAAGCCTGAGGAGGAGCTCTGCTGGCCGCTGGGAGGAGGAGGGAAGAGACGCGAGGAGAGGAGAAGCAGGGGAAATCGGTCGCCCGGAGAAAGCCCGGGGTGATCGACCGAGTGGGGGAGGTGCAGGTGATCAACCAGGGGAGGGTGACTGGCTGTGCACTGTTTGCTGCCCTCCCCCCCCAGAAAAAATACCACCGGCCGCCACTGATGTCAACTACTACCAGCAGCGATCCGACTCAGAGAAGGAATAACCTCCAATGTATAATTGCATCGTTGTGTCCCCTAATGGCAGTTTGGAAATGTACAGGTGTGAGGTGCCGCCATTGAGGATGCTTTTTTTTTCCGTTCTTATATCAATGTGGAGAGTTGATGATATGCATATTTTTCACATACTTATGTGAGTATTTTAATCCCTGCGTATAGTTTTAATAAATATTTGTCGCAGAGAGCACTATGGTTTGCTTTTGTCATTTTATGGCCACACACAATTGATTGAGATCCCGGGAGGAGGTCAGCATGATCCAGGTATACCAGGAGGAGGATTTATTTCCCTGTGGCATTCTGAGAGATATAATATAGTAGGTGAGGTTGAAAAAAGACACAAGTCCATCAAGTCCAACCTATGTGTGTGATTATGTGTCAGTATTACATTACATATCCCTGTATATTGCGGTCATTCAGGTGATTATCTAATAGTTTCTTGAAGCTATCAATGCTCCCCGCTGAGACCACCGCCTGTGGAAGGGAATTCCACATCCTTGCCGCTCTTACAGTAAAGAACCCTCTACGTAGTTTAAGGTTAAACCTCTTTTCTTCTAATTGTAATGAGTGGCCACGAGTCTTATTAAACTCTCTTCTGCGAAAAAGTTTTATCCCTATTGTGGGGTCACCAGTACAGTATTTGTAAATTGAAATCATATCCCCTCTCAAGCGTCTCTTCTCCAGAGAGAATAAGTTCAGTGCTCGCAACCTTTCCTCATAACTAAGGTCCTCCAGACCCTTTATTAGCTTTGTTGCCCTTCTTTGTACTCGCTCCATTTCCAGTACGTCCCTCCTGAGGACTGGTGCCCAGAACTGGACAGCATACTCCAGGTGCGGCCGGACCAGAGTCTTGTAGAGCGGGAGAATTATCGTTTTATCTCTGCAGTTGATCCCCCTTTTAATGCATGCCAATATTCTGTTTGCTTTATTAGCAGCAGCTTGGCATTGCATGCCATTGCTGAGCCTATCATCTACTAGGACCCCCAGGTCCTTTTCCATCCTAGATTCCCCCAGAGATTCTCCCCCCAGTGTATAGATTGCATTCATATTTTTGCCACCCAAATGCATTATTTTACATTTTTCTACATTGAACCTCATTTGCCATGTAGTCCCCCACCCCATTAATTTGTTCAGGTCTTTTTGCAAGATTTCCACATCCAATAATACTAGGCGTGACTCTGTAGTGGGGTCATCATGGTGGAGTTTTTACATTATTTGTATTTTATTTATTGTTTTTATTTCACATTGGTTGCGCTCAACCAGTTTTTGTTTATTATTATTATTATTATTGAATTGAGAGTCACATGTGGATACACTCTGAGAGGTGTTGGCAGCAATCACGTTAAGCCTAGCTGTAGGCTATGGTCATTTGATTTGTATAACATTCTGTTGAACTGAATATTTTAGTTTGAATATTGTGCTGATTATATTTTGTTTCACTTTTTTTATTTGTACATTTTTTTGAAATGATTAATTACTCCACTTTCGTTCAAACTCACACCAAGTCTTCACAAATATTCTCAGCTTTTGTTCCTAAATAAACCACACATTTTATAAAAAAAAAATTCTATTCCTTCTTAAACAAGACATCATTTGAGGAATATGCCCAATTTTTGGTAGTTTTCCACGCTATTCTTTCACATCTTTATTATTTTACACACCAATGTAGCGCACCCCCTTTAGAGCCTCTGGTGAACTTAGTCCTATTCCCCCAGTTAGGTCACTCACAGCCTGGCACATAGCATTTTCTTCACTCTTCCACTGGCTCAAAGGAACAGTCTAGGGGTGTCTTTTTGGGGTATTTATTGGAACATAGAACTTGGATGGGGATGAGGGGAGCATGGGAAACCCCAAAGTGAAGAACTAGACAACTTGAGGACTACTTAACTATCTTGAAGAACTGTACTCAAAAGAATGTCCCACAGAATCTCGAATCCAAAAAGTTACTATGACTTTGACTATGACAGTCACTGACTTTGCAGCACTGGGGTCATTTACTCACGCAGCCACAGGATCATCGGTGGCCTCCTTTTGAGAGCCACCAGGCTTTTCCCAGTGAGGTAAATGAGGACTTACACCACCATAGGACAGCTGGACTCTTTCCCACCAACTTCCTCCTGGCTGTCTGCAGTGATCTTCTCCAGAACCGACTTGACTCCAGGACTTAAGCTTGGGAATAGGCCCTCCCACAGCTAAGCCTAGCTGGGACCTGTGTGTCTTCCTGATGGCTCCTTATAGTACTCTACCACAGGGGTCTCCTCCAGGGGATCTGAACTACCTGCCTCAGGCTTCAGACTATTTTTTGGGCTCTCCAAACACCTACTGGGCCTGCATCTGGCTGAAGTCCCATAAATATTCAGGCTGCTTGCTCTGTTCTTTGTCCAACTTTAATTCTAGAATCCTCTAAAATACAGGGGGAAGTAATCAGAGTAGCAGCCTTTGAGACACTAAGCAGCCCTGAATAATAATCTCCTGCTTCTCTGATTACAGAAAAGCCAACTAAATTTACCTACCATCCTACAATACAGTAGGAGGGTGCTACAATGTTAATTAAATTGACAATGAAAAAATACAATGATTATAGCACTGTACAATTATTGTCCTTAAATACACACACAGGGGCGGACTGACCATTCGGTCACTCGGTCGCCGACCGAGGGCCCGACGTCAGGAGGGGCCCCATGAGCGGCTCAGTCAGCAGCGGAAAAAAGCCGCCCGCCGCACCGCATGAAAACCCCGTCCTCCTGGATTTTTACAGCTCCCAGCACCGCGGCCAGCCCGCTGCCCGAGCAGACCTCGGCTTAGGCTGAGAGAGGCTCTGTCAGCAGGGAGGGGTGGGGCAGGGAGTTCCACTGACGCTCTGACCCTGCCCTGCCCTGCCCCGCCCCTCCTCTCCTCATGTAGTCTGAGTCTGAGCGTCTCTCCTGCACTTCTGAGAGCTCCGCTCTGGACCACAAAAATCCCCGCCCCTACAGACGAAAGCTCCGCCCCCTATCAACGAAAGCCCCGCCCCATACAGACGAAAGCTCCGCCCCTTACCGACGAAAACTCCGCCCCCGGACCTCTGAGAGCGGGAGGTGAGCCCGAATGATCAGGTAGGTCCTTCTGCCTACATTATATAAACGGCCTGTAGACCCCTTTTTTTTGCTAAACCATCCCTGGAAATGTTGTTTACCCCCCTGTATAGCTGTGCATTGCTGAAAGTTTACATTTTAAAACTGGCTACCTGGTCATCTCCTGTAGTCGCATTCGCAGTCTGGTCATCTCCTGTAGTCGCATTCGCAGTCTGGTTATTTCCTGTAGTCGCATCCCCAGTCTCTGGTTATTTCCTGTAGTCGCATTTGCAGTCTGGTTATTTCCTGTAGTCGCATCCCCAGTCTCTGGTTATTTCCTGTAGTCGCATTTGCAGTCTGGTTATTTCCTGTAGTCGCATCCCCAGTCTCTGGTTATTTCCTGTAGTCGCATTTGCAGTCTGGTTATTTCCTGTAGTCGCATCCCCAGTCTCTGGTTATTTCCTGTAGTCGCATTTGCAGTCTGGTTATCTCCTGTAGCCGCATCCCCAGTCTCTGGTTATTTCCTGTAGTCGCATTCGCAGTCTGGTTATTTCCTGTAGTTGCATTCGCAGTCTCTGGTTATTTCCTGTAGTCGCATTCGCAGTCTGGTTATCTCCTGTAGTCGCATCCCCAGTCTCTGGTTATTTCCTGTAGTCGCATTTGCAGCCTCTGGTTATCTCCTGTAGTCGCATTCGCAGTCTGGTTATTTCCTGTAGTCGCATCCCCAGTCTGGTTATCTCCTGTAGTCGCATTCGCAGTCTGGTTATCTCCTGTAGTCGCATCCCCAGTCTCTGGTCATCTCCTGTAGTCGCATTTGCAGTCTGGTTATTTCCTGTAGTTGCATTCGCAGTCTGGTTATTTCCGGTAGTCGCATTTGCAGCCTCTGGTTATCTCCTGTAGTCGCATCCCCAGTCTGGTCATCTCTTGTAGTCGCATCCCCAGTCTCTGGTTATCTCCTGTAGTTGCATTCGCAGTCTTTTTATTTCCTGTAGTTGCATTCGCAGTCTCTGGTTATCTCCTGTAGTCGCATCCCCAGTCTCTGGTTATTTCCTGTAGTCGCATTTGCAGTCTGGTTATTTCCTGTAGTCGCATCCCCAGTCTCTGGTTATTTCCTGTAGTCGCATTTGCAGTCTGGTTATTTCCTGTAGTTGCATCCCCAGTCTCTGGTTATCTCCTGTAGTTGCATTCGCAGTCTTTTTATTTCCTGTAGTCGCATTTGCAGTCTGGTTATTTCCTGTAGTCGCATCCCCAGTCTCTGGTTATTTCCTGTAGTCGCATCCCCAGTCTCTGGTTATTTCCTGTAGTCGCATTCGCAGTCTCTGGTTATCTCCTGTAGTTGCATCCCCAGTCTCTGGTTATTTCCTGTAGTCGCATTTGCAGCCTCTGGTTATCTCCTGTAGTCGCATTTGCAGTCTGGTTATTTCCTGTAGTCGCATCCCCAGTCTGGTTATCTCCTGTAGTCGCATTCGCAGTCTGGTTATCTCCTGTAGTCGCATCCCCAGTCTCTGGTTATTTCCTGTAGTCGCATCCCCAGTCTCTGGTTATTTCCTGTAGTCGCATTCGCAGCCTCTGGTTATTTCCTGTAGTCGCATTCGCAGTCTGGTTATTTCCGGTAGTCGCATTTGCAGCCTCTGGTTATCTCCTGTAGTTGCATCCCCAGTCTGGTCATCTCCTGTAGTCACATTCGCAGTCTGGTTATCTCCTGTAGTCGCATCCCCAGTCTCTGGTCATCTCCTGTAGTCGAATTTGCAGTCTGGTTATTTCCTGTAGTTGCATTCGCAGTCTGGTTATTTCCGGTAGTCGCATTTGCAGCCTCTGGTTATCTCCTGTAGTCGCATCCCCAGTCTGGTCATCTCCTGTAGTCGCATCCCCAGTCTCTGGTTATCTCCTGTAGTTGCATTCGCAGTCTTTTTATTTCCTGTAGTTGCATTCGCAGTCTCTGGTTATCTCCTGTAGTCGCATCCCCAGTCTCTGGTTATTTCCTGTAGTCACATTTGCAGTCTGGTTATTTCCTGTAGTCGCATCCCCAGTCTCTGGTTATTTCCTGTAGTCGCATTTGCAGTCTGGTTATTTCCTGTAGTCGCATCCCCAGTCTCTGGTTATTTCCTGTAGTCGCATTTGCAGTCTGGTTATTTCCTGTAGTCGCATCCCCAGTCTCTGGTTATTTCCTGTAGTCGCATTTGCAGTCTGGTTATTTCCTGTAGTTGCATCCCCAGTCTCTGGTTATCTCCTGTAGTTGCATTCGCAGTCTTTTTATTTCCTGTAGTTGCATTTGCAGTCTCTGGTTATCTCCTGTAGTCGCATTCCCAGTCTCTGGTTATTTCCTGTAGTCGCATTTGCAGTCTGGTTATTTCCTGTAGTCGCATCCCCAGTCTCTGGTTATTTCCTGTAGTCGCATTTGCAGTCTGGTTATTTCCTGTAGTCGCATCCCCAGTCTCTGGTTATTTCCTGTAGTCGCATTTGCAGTCTGGTTATTTCCTGTAGTCGCATCCCCAGTCTCTGGTTATTTCCTGTAGTCGCATTTGCAGTCTGGTTATTTCCTGTAGTCGCATCCCCAGTCTCTGGTTATTTCCTGTAGTCGCATTTGCAGTCTGGTTATTTCCTGTAGTTGCATCCCCAGTCTCTGGTTATCTCCTGTAGTTGTATTCGCAGTCTTTTTATTTCCTGTAGTCGCATTTGCAGTCTGGTTATCTCCTGTAGTCGCATCCCCAGTCTCTGGTTATTTCATGTAGTCGCATCCCCAGTCTCTGGTTATCTCCTGTAGTCGCATCCCCAGTCTCTGGTTATTTCCTGTAGTCGCATTCGCAGTCTCTGGTTATCTCCTGTAGTTGCATCCCCAGTCTCTGGTTATTTCCTGTAGTCACATTTGCAGCCTCTGGTTATCTCCTGTAGTCGCATCCCCAGTCTGGTTATCTCCTGTAGTCGCATTCGCAGTCTGGTTATCTCCTGTAGTCGCATCCCCAGTCTCTGGTTATTTCCTGTAGTCGCATCCCCAGTCTCTGGTTATTTCCTGTAGTCGCATCCCCAGTCTCTGGTTATTTCCTGTAGTCGCATCCCCAGTCTCTGGTTATTTCCTGTAGTCACATTCGCAACCTCTGGTTATTTCCTGTAGTCGCATTCGCAGTCTGGTTATTTCCGGTAGTCGCATTTGCAGCCTCTGGTTATCTCCTGTAGTTGCATCCCCAGTCTGGTCATCTCCTGTAGTCACATTCGCAGTCTGGTTATCTCCTGTAGTCGCATCCCCAGTCTCTGGTCATCTCCTGTAGTCGAATTTGCAGTCTGGTTATTTCCTGTAGTTGCATTCGCAGTCTGGTTATTTCCGGTAGTCGCATTTGCAGCCTCTGGTTATCTCCTGTAGTCGCATCCCCAGTCTGGTCATCTCCTGTAGTCGCATCCCCAGTCTCTGGTTATCTCCTGTAGTTGCATTCGCAGTCTTTTTATTTCCTGTAGTTGCATTCGCAGTCTCTGGTTATCTCCTGTAGTCGCATCCCCAGTCTCTGGTTATTTCCTGTAGTCACATTTGCAGTCTGGTTATTTCCTGTAGTCGCATCCCCAGTCTCTGGTTATTTCCTGTAGTCGCATTTGCAGTCTGGTTATTTCCTGTAGTCGCATCCCCAGTCTCTGGTTATTTCCTGTAGTCGCATTTGCAGTCTGGTTATTTCCTGTAGTCGCATCCCCAGTCTCTGGTTATTTCCTGTAGTCGCATTTGCAGTCTGGTTATTTCCTGTAGTTGCATCCCCAGTCTCTGGTTATCTCCTGTAGTTGCATTCGCAGTCTTTTTATTTCCTGTAGTTGCATTTGCAGTCTCTGGTTATCTCCTGTAGTCGCATTCCCAGTCTCTGGTTATTTCCTGTAGTCGCATTTGCAGTCTGGTTATTTCCTGTAGTCGCATCCCCAGTCTCTGGTTATTTCCTGTAGTCGCATTTGCAGTCTGGTTATTTCCTGTAGTCGCATCCCCAGTCTCTGGTTATTTCCTGTAGTCGCATTTGCAGTCTGGTTATTTCCTGTAGTCGCATCCCCAGTCTCTGGTTATTTCCTGTAGTCGCATTTGCAGTCTGGTTATTTCCTGTAGTTGCATCCCCAGTCTCTGGTTATCTCCTGTAGTTGTATTCGCAGTCTTTTTATTTCCTGTAGTCGCATTTGCAGTCTGGTTATCTCCTGTAGTCGCATCCCCAGTCTCTGGTTATTTCATGTAGTCGCATCCCCAGTCTCTGGTTATCTCCTGTAGTCGCATCCCCAGTCTCTGGTTATTTCCTGTAGTCGCATTCGCAGTCTCTGGTTATCTCCTGTAGTTGCATCCCCAGTCTCTGGTTATTTCCTGTAGTCACATTTGCAGCCTCTGGTTATCTCCTGTAGTCGCATCCCCAGTCTGGTTATCTCCTGTAGTCGCATTCGCAGTCTGGTTATCTCCTGTAGTCGCATCCCCAGTCTCTGGTTATTTCCTGTAGTCGCATCCCCAGTCTCTGGTTATTTCCTGTAGTCGCATCCCCAGTCTCTGGTTATTTCCTGTAGTCGCATCCCCAGTCTCTGGTTATTTCCTGTAGTCACATTCGCAACCTCTGGTTATTTCCTGTAGTCGCATTCGCAGTCTGGTTATTTCCGGTAGTCGCATTTGCAGCCTCTGGTTATCTCCTGTAGTTGCATCCCCAGTCTGGTCATCTCCTGTAGTCACATTCGCAGTCTGGTTATCTCCTGTAGTCGCATCCCCAGTCTCTGGTCATCTCCTGTAGTCGAATTTGCAGTCTGGGTATTTCCTGTAGTTGCATTCGCAGTCTGGTTATTTCCGGTAGTCGCATTTGCAGCCTCTGGTTATCTCCTGTAGTCGCATCCCCAGTCTGGTCATCTCCTGTAGTCGCATCCCCAGTCTCTGGTTATCTCCTGTAGTTGCATTCGCAGTCTTTTTATTTCCTGTAGTTGCATTCGCAGTCTCTGGTTATCTCCTGTAGTCGCATCCCCAGTCTCTGGTTATTTCCTGTAGTCGCATTTGCAGTCTGGTTATTTCCTGTAGTCGCATCCCCAGTCTCTGGTTATTTCCTGTAGTCGCATTTGCAGTCTGGTTATTTCCTGTAGTCGCATCCCCAGTCTCTGGTTATTTCCTGTAGTCGCATTTGCAGTCTGGTTATTTCCTGTAGTTGCATCCCCAGTCTCTGGTTATCTCCTGTAGTTGCATTCGCAGTCTTTTTATTTCCTGTAGTTGCATTCGCAGTCTCTGGTTATCTCCTGTAGTCGCATTCCCAGTCTCTGGTTATTTTCTGTAGTCGCATTTGCAGTCTGGTTATTTCCTGTAGTCGCATCCCCAGTCTCTGGTTATTTCCTGTAGTCGCATTTGCAGTCTGGTTATTTCCTGTAGTCGCATCCCCAGTCTCTGGTTATTTCCTGTAGTCGCATTTGCAGTCTGGTTATTTCCTGTAGTTGCATCCCCAGTCTCTGGTTATCTCCTGTAGTTGCATTCGCAGTCTTTTTATTTCCTGTAGTCGCATTTGCAGTCTGGTTATCTCCTGTAGTCGCATCCCCAGTCTCTGGTTATTTCCTGTAGTCGCATCCCCAGTCTCTGGTTATCTCCTGTAGTCGCATCCCCAGTCTCTGGTTATTTCCTGTAGTCGCATTCGCAGTCTCTGGTTATCTCCTGTAGTCGCATTTGCAGCCTCTGGTTATCTCCTGTAGTCGCATCCCCAGTCTGGTTATCTCCTGTAGTCGCATTCGCAGTCTGGTTATCTCCTGTAGTCGCATCCCCAGTCTCTGGTTATTTCCTGTAGTCGCATCCCCAGTCTCTGGTTATTTCCTGTAGTCGCATCCCCAGTCTCTGGTTATTTCCTGTAGTCGCATCCCCAGTCTCTGGTTATTTCCTGTAGTCGCATCCCCAGTCTCTGGTTATTTCCTGTAGTCGCATT
The DNA here is from genome assembly GCF_042186555.1 of Aquarana catesbeiana. Taxonomy (NCBI): domain Eukaryota; kingdom Metazoa; phylum Chordata; class Amphibia; order Anura; family Ranidae; genus Aquarana; species Aquarana catesbeiana. The sequence goes on from NC_133336.1 coordinate 200,622,791, forward strand.
CGCAGCCTCTGGTTATTTCCTGTAGTCGCATTCGCAGTCTGGTTATTTCCGGTAGTCGCATTTGCAGCCTCTGGTTATCTCCTGTAGTTGCATCCCCAGTCTGGTCATCTCCTGTAGTCACATTCGCAGTCTGGTTATCTCCTGTAGTCGCATCCCCAGTCTCTGGTCATTTCCTGTAGTTGCATTCGCAGTCTGGTTATTTCCAGTAGTCGCATTTGCAGCCTCTGATTATCTCCTGTAGTCGCATTCGCAGTCTGGTTATCTCCTGTAGTCGCATCCCCAGTCTCTGGTTATTTCCTGTAGTCGCATTTGCAGTCTGGTTATTTCCTGTAGTCGCATCCCCAGTCTCTGGTTATTTCCTGTAGTCGCATTTGCAGTCTGGTTATTTCCTGTAGTTGCATCCCCAGTCTCTGGTTATTTCCTGTAGTTGCATTCGCAGTCTCTGGTTACTTCCTGTAGTCATTTATGATATCTATGGCTATGCATATTTATTGAATCCATATTGAGCACTATATTTGATTGGCTGTTTGCTTCTGCTTAGGCCTGGCAAACACGCACAATCGCACATGATGATGACTTCATCATCATGTGCGTGATTGTGATTGTGCGTGTGTGCCAGGCCTAAGCAGAAGCAAACAGCCAATCAAATATAGTGCTCAATATGGATTCAATAAATAGTGGGAAGAATGCCCCTTACATAGGTGGTCAGTGAGAAGAATGTTCCTTACATTGGTGGTCAGTGGGAAGAATGTTCCTTACATTGGTGGTCAGTGGGAAGAATGTTCCTTACATTGGTGGTCAGTGAGAAGAATGTTCCTTACATTGGTGGTCAGTGAGAAGAATGTTCCTTACATTGGTGGTCAGTGAGAAGAATGTGCCTTACATTGGTGATCAGTGGGAAGAATGTTCCTTACATTGGTGGTCAGTGAGAAGAATGTTCCTTACATTGGTGATCAGTGGGAAGAATGTTCCTTAGATTGGTGGTCAGTGGGAAGAATGTTCCTTACATTGGTGGTCAGTGGGAAGAATGTTCCTTACATTGGAGGTCAGTGGGAAGAATGTTCCTTACATTGGTGGTCAGTGAGAAGAATGTTCCTTACATTGGTGGTCAGTGAAAATTATATAAAGTTAATAAAAATAATAAAAAAAAAAATGTAAAGCACCCCCATGATCCCAGCACATGCTCTATATGAAAAGCTTTATGTAGGATGAGCACATGTATGTAAACATGTGTCTATAGACACATGTTTACATACATGTGCTCATCCTACATGTATGTAAACATGTGTCTATAGACGCAAATGCTGGACACGGGAGCCCACCTGCAAGGTAACCCCCCCCCCCCGGGAGAGCGCTTCTCCTAGGGAGTTATCTGATGTGGGGAGGAGCCGCGAGAGCCACCCCCAGATGTCGAGGTTCGGGGCCACTCTGTGCAAAACGAGCTGCACAGTGAAGGTAAGTATGATATGTTTGTTATTTAAAAAAACAAAAAACGAGCCTTTACAATCACTTTAATTTTGGAAAGGTACCTGTTGTTGCACTTTCTTTAATGTAATTCTGTGACGAACGCATGTAGTGTTGGCAGTGCAAAATGTAGGTGGGGATTTGTGTGGGTGGGAACACATGAGCGGGGACAGGGGGCCCCAGGATCTCCTATTGCCCGGGGGCCCCATGAGTTGTCAGTCCGCCCCTGTACACACAAGAGATGAAATGGACACACTGCTAGTGGTAGCAGTAAGGTGGGAAGGTGGCGAAATTACTAGAGGAACTTTACAACTCTGTGTCTGCACTACAAAGGCTTAGGAAATGCAATTGCATTGTAGGCAGTGGACCGTCACTTCAAGTTTTGGTAAATTAGACCTATGGTGTCCTCATCCACCTCTCTATACTGGACAGATATTAATACATATAGAACATCCTTTTCTTTAATGCTGAGCTCTAACAAGCTTCCTGTGTCTTATACTTGATGGATGTATGGTATAGATCAGTCTGAGCTGTTCACTGATCATTGACTAAAACTTTAGACACGCAGAAACAAGATGTCTCATTTCTACCTCTAGATCATTGTATTGTTGACTCTTCAGAACTATAAGAATGTCCTCATTTGTTTCTGAAGTAATTTACCTTTCACACTGACTATCACAGGAGATTCCATTTGCTGATTTTTATGGCATAATGAGTAGGGTTGAATGAATGTTCTCTTTTTTACAAGTGACTAAAATCCCTAGACTAGAATTCCTACCTAGACTGAGAATCTCTCTAACACAGGGATATGTGCGGGTTTTACACAAATATAGTGCCTTGAAAAAGTATTCATACCCCTTGAAATTTCCCACCTTTTGTCATGTTACAACCAAAAACGTAAATGTATTTTATGGGATAGACCAACACATAGTAGCACATAATTGTGAAGTGGAAGGAAAATGATAAATGGTTTTCAAGATTTTTTACAAATAAATATGTGAAAAGTGTGGCGTGCATTTGTATTCATCCCCCTTTACTCTCATACCCCTAACTAAAATCTAGTGGAACCAATTGCCTTCAGAAGTCACCTTATTATTAAATAGAGTTCACCTGTGTGTAATTGAATCTCAGTATGAATACAGCTGTTCTGTGAAGCCTTCAGAGGTTTGTTGGAGAACCTTAGTGAACAAACAGCTTCATGAAGGCCAAGGAACACAGCAAACAGGTCAGTTGTGGAGAAGTTTTAAGCAGGGTTAGGTTATAAAAAGATATCCCACGCTTTGAACATCTCACGGAGCACTGTATGGCACAACTGCAAACCTACCAAGACATGGCCATCCACCTAAACTGAAAGGCCGGGCAAGGAGAGCATTCACCAGAGAAACAGCCAAGAGGCCCATGGTAACTCTGTAGGAGCTGCAGAGATCCAAAGCTCAGGTGGGAGAATCTGTCCACAGGACAACTATTAGTCGTGCACTCCACAAATCTGGCCTTTATGGAAGAATGGCAAGAAGAAAGCCATTATTGAAAAAAAGCCATAAGAAGTCCCGCTTGCAGTTTGCGAGAAGCCATGTGGGGGACACAGCAAACATGTGGGAGAAGAGGCTCTGGTCAGATAAGACCAATAGGTAGAGACATATCCAAAAAGATTTGCAGCTGTAATTGCAGTGAAAGGTGGTTCTACAAAGTATTGACTCAGGGGGGCTGAATACAAATGTAAACCACAATTTTCATTTATTTGTAAAAAATGTTGAAAACCATTTATCATTTTCCTTTCACTTGACAATTATGTGCCCCTTTGTGTTGGTCTATCACATAAAATCCCATTATAATACATTTACCTTTTTGGTTGTAACATGACAAAATGTGGAAAATTCAAGGTGTATGAATACTTTTTCAAGGCACTGTAGTTACATTGAATTACGCTGGACCAATGTAACTTTGTAAAAATATCCATGTCCTAAATTCAGCTTTATTGTCCAAGCCTAAATCACCGTGCTCACCCTGAGATAATATCACAGTATTCAAAAAAAGATAAGATCCGGGGGGGGTTTGCCTTGAGAAGGCGTGCTAATTACATCCGAAGAGGTTGTTGGCTCGAAAACTTTTCAATTGCTACAAAAAAAAAAGCAGAATGCTGTGAAGGCTTCTGCATCTTATATTTTTTGGCAAGAAACTATAATCAGCTTATGGGGAGGTGCAGTGTGGTGCAGCGGCAGTACACACAGAGAGTCCAATTGCAGAGAACAGAACTTGTATTAATGCAGAATCCAGTAATTCACAACAAACCTTGCGAGAAGGCACCCGACCAGGAACACCAACGGCAATATCAGCAATGTGTAGCAGAGCGGGTCTCAGATGTGCCAACAGCATCTGTCTTCAGGGGCGGAATGGGGCCTGGTTTGAGCCCAAATGGGAGGTCTCCAGAAGGATGGTGTATCCCTATCCTTTCCCTACTCGACTGCAACATCTCCCTACATCTAATCACAATCCCTGTCAGAGAGGTGACCTGTCCCTACAATATCCACATGAGAAATGCGCGCTAAGCCTGGGATTCAGGGCCTTAAAGGGGTTGTAAAGGTAATTTTTTTTTTTTTTTAAATAACAAACATGTTATACTTACCTTCACTGTGCAGCTCGTTCTGCACAGAGTGGCCCCAAACCTGCTCTTCTGGGGTCCCTCGGCGGCTGTTTCAGCTCCTCCTCGCAAGAACTAACCATCCTTATGCGAGCTCCCTCGCATGGTGGTTAGTTCTTGCGGGCGCGCTCCCGTGATACAGCCGGCGGCTATAGCCGCTCACTGTATCACTCGGCCCCGCCTCCCAGCACGCCGCGTCATTGGATGTGATTGACAGCAGCGCGAGCCAATGGCTGCGCTGCTTCCAATCCATCCACTGTAGCCAATCAGTGGCCAGGCTGAGCGGAGGAATAGATGTCGGGAGCGAGCAGCTGACTTTCGAGGGGTCAGGTAAGTAAAACGGGGGGGGCTGGGGGCGGCGGTATTGTCAGAAGTTTTTTCACCTTAATGCATAGAATGCATTAAGGTGAAAAAATTTTTACCTTTAAAACCCCTTATAATAGACTCTGCCTTACCCAAGATGGCTGCTAGAGTCCCATGTGATGGCAGCATCTAATCGGATAGCTTCCCCAGTAACTCAGGAAACCATAGAGGAACCATGCTCCTTTTGACTTCCTCTCCCCCTGCAATGCTGCTATGGTTGAGCACCACCTGCAGTGGAGAAATCAGATTGCACTTCCCCACAAACTGAGAAAACCTTTTCCATGTTCCTAAATACCAAAGAATCAGTCTGACTCATCTCACCGCCAACTACCAGATTGATCTAACCCATAACGTACAGAATAAACCTTTCCTGAGAGGATTGAGACTTCTCATACTGCAAGTGCTAGTGGCCTTGCTGCCATGCCAACCTGCAATGCTTTGCTGTCGCTGACCTGGAACACATTTGCCAATAAGGAGCTCTCACTCAGATTTTCGTTATATTCATCCTAGGTGCAGGTCAAGGACTTCTAAAGTTTTGATGCCAGTTAGTAAGCATAATAGCCAGGACATTTGTATCTTTTGAAGGAGGTCAACAATGGCATCCATACCTTTGTCAGGAAAGGTTTCCTGTAACTCGTGCTAATAGTGCAAGCCTCCTCTTAGCTTGTTATAACACAGGAGAAAGGAATTATAAATTTGATAGCTCTAAGATAACCTTTTCTTCTACTTTAATTTTAGAATTGAACACAGAAAAGACATCAAAGGCTGATTATATCATGGTGAATATCATACGGCTGGAGATATCTGGCTTTATCCTGCTAATTACTTGCTTTATACTCATCCATCACTTGAAGACTGAGGTGATCATACAACGTTCAAGGGCAGGCATCATCTGAATACTCTGGGCTCACTGTAGGGATTATTTGTTTAGTTGTACTTTACTTATGGGTGAAGAAGAGGAGATTGAGGGTTATTAGAGTGCCAACCCAAGCTATGTTTATTATATGGTACAGTACTCACTGGAATGCAATGCAAGATCACTTCTCCATATTATCTACCATATAAAAAGAAGATATGCAGTCCCTAGAGCTGACATTTCTAGGACAATGCTTTGGAGGGTATCGATGAAACAGCCCTGGAATTGTGAGTAAATTTCACATATGTACAGAGGGTGTCATGCCAGGAAACACCAGACTTCTGGATTTGGTTCCATTACCGATTTCCAGCTAAAATGGCCGGGGGTGCAATTTTGGTCATTTTGGACCGATTTAAGGCTAAAAGGGCCGGGGGTGCAATTTTTGGTCATTTTGGACCAATTTCCATCTAAAAGGGCCGGGGGGTGCAATTTTGGTCATTTTAGAACAATTTCGGGATAAAAGGGCCGGGGGTGCGATTATGGTCATTTCGCACTGATTTTTGGATAAAAGGGCTGGGGGTACGATTTTGGTTATTTTGAACCGATTTCTAGCTAAAAGGGCCGGGGGTGTGATTTTGGTCATTTTGTACCGATGTCTGGCTAAAATAGCCAAGGGTGCGATTTTGGTCCTTTTTTACCGATTTCTGGATAAAAGGGTTGGGGGTGCGATTTTGGTCATTTTGGACCGATTAAGGCTAAAAGGGCTGGGGGTACGATTTTGGTCATTCTGGACCGATTTCTGGCTAAAAAGGTCGGGGGTGCGATTTTGGTCATTTTTGACCCATTTTCGGCTAAAAGGTCCGGGGGGGGGTGCGATTTTGGTCATTTTTGACCCATTTTCAGATAAAAGGTCCGGGGGTGCGACTTTGGTAATTTTTGACCCATTTTGGGCTAAAGAGGCCGGGGGTGCGATTTTGGTAATTTTGGACCCATTTTAAGCTAAAAGGGCCGGGGGGTGCAATTTTGTTCATTTTTGACCCATTTTTGGCTGAAAGGTCCGGGGGTGCGATTTTGGTCATTTTTGACCCATTTTGAGCTATAAGGGCCGGGGGTGCGATTTTGGTCATTTTTGACCCATTTTCGGCTAAAAGGTTCGGGGTGCGATTTTGGTCATTTTGGACCCATTTTCGGCTAGAAGGGCCGGGGGTGCAATATTGGTTATTTTTGACCCATTTTTGGCTAAAAGGGCCGGGGGTGCGATTTTGGGCATTTTGGACCCAATTTTGGCTAAAAGGGCCGGGGGTGCGATTTTGGTCATTTTTGACCCATTTTTGGCAAAAAGGGCCGGGGGTGCGATTTTGGTCATTTTTGACCCATTTTGGGCTAAAAGGGCCGGGGTGCGATTTTGGTCATTTTTGACCCATTTTGGGCTAAAAGGGCCAGGGGTGCGATTTTTGTCATTTTTGACCCATTTTGGGCTAAAAGGTCCGGGGGTGCGATTTTGGTCATTTTTGACCGATTTCTGGCTAAAAGGGCCGGGGGTGCGATTTTGGTCATTTTTGACTCATTTTCAGCTAAGAGGTCCGAGGGTGCGATTTTGCTCATTTTTGACCCATTTTGGGCTAAAAGGGCCGGGGGTGAGATTTTGGTCATTTTGATCCATTTTCAGCTAAAAGTTCTGGGGGTGCGATTTTGCTCATTTTTGACAAATTTATGGCTAAAAGGGCCAGGGGTGCGATTTTAGTCATTTTTGACTCATTTTCAGCTAAAAGGTCCGGAGGGAGCGATTTTGGTCATTTTTAACCCATTTTCGGCTAAAAGGGCCGGGGGTGCGATTTTACCCATTTTTGACCCATTTTCGGCTAAAAGGGCCGGGGGTGCGATTTTGGTCATTTGTGACCCATTTTTGGCTAAAAGGCCCGGGGGTGCGATTTTGGTAATTTTGGACCCATTATTGGCTAAACGGGCCGGAGGTGCGATTTTGGTCATTTTGGACCCATTTTGGGCTAAAAGGGCCGGGGGTGCGATTTTGGTCATTTTTGACCCATTTCTGGCAAAAAGGGCCGGGGGTGCGATTTTGGTCATTTTTGACCTATTTTCAGCTAAAAGGTCCGGGTGTGCGATTTTGGTCATTTTTTTACCCATTTTTGGGTAAAAGGTCAGGGGGTGCGATTTTGGTAATTTTTGACCCATTTTGGGCTAAAGGGGCCGGGGGTGCGATTTTTGTCATTTTGAACACACTTTGGGCTAAAAGGGCCGGGGGTGCGATTTTGGTAATATTTTACCCATTTTGGGCTAAAAGGGCTGGGGGCGCGATTTTGGTCATTTTGGACACATTTTGGACTAATAGGGCCGGGGGTACGATTTTGGTAATTTTTGACCCATTTTTGGCTAAAAGGTCCGGGGGTGCGATTTTTGTCATTTTTGACCGATTTCTGGCTAAAAGGGCCGGGGGTGCGATTTTGGTCATTTTTGACTCATTTTCAGCTAAAAGGTCCGGGGGTGCGATTTTGGTTATTTTTGACCCATTTTGGGCTAAAAAGGCCGGGGGTGTGATTTTGGTCATTTTTGACCCATTTTTGGCAAAAAGGGCCGGGGGTGCGATTTTGGTCATTTTTGACCCATTTTGGGCTAAAAGGGCCGGGGGTGCGATTTTGGTCATTTTTGACCGAATTTGGGCTAAAAGGTCCGTTGGTGCGATTTTTGTCATTTTTTTACCCATTTTGGGCTAAAAGGTCCGGGGGTGCGATTTTGGTCATTTTTGACCGATTTCTGGCTAAAAGGGCCGGGGGTGCGATTTTGGTCATTTTTGACTCATTTTCAGCTAAAAGGTCCGGGGGTGCGATTTTGGTCATTTTTGACCCATTTTTGGCTAAAAGGGTCGGGGGTGCGATTTTGGTCATTTTTGACCCATTTTTGGCTAAAAGGGCCGGGGGTGAGATTTTGGTCATTTTGATCCATTTTCGGCTAAAAGGTCTGGGGGTGCGATTTTGCTCATTTTTGACAAATTTATGGCTAAAAGGGCCAGGGGTGCGATTTTAGTCATTTTTGACTCATTTTCAGCTAAAAGGTCCGGAGGGAGCGATTTTGGTCATTTTTAACCCATTTTCGGCTAAAAGGGCCGGGGGTGCGATTTTGCCCATTTTTGACCCATTTTCGGCTAAAAGGGCCGGGGGTGCGATTTTTGTCATTTTTGACTTATTTTCAGCTAAAATGTCCGGGGGTGCGATTTTGGTCATTTTTGACCCATTTTTGGCTAAAAGGGCCGGGGGTGCGATTTTGGTCATTTTTGACCCATTTTTGGCTAAAAGGGCCGGGGGTGCGATTTTGGTAATTTTTGACCCATTTTGGGCTAAAGGGGCTGGGGGTGTGATTTTTGTCATTTTGGACACACTTTGGGCTAAAAGGGCCGGGGGGTGCGATTTTGGTCATTTTGGACACATTTTGGGCTAAAAGGGCCGGGGGTACGATTTTGGTAACTTTTGACCCATTTTTGGCTAAAAGGTCCGGGGGGGGCGATTTTTGTCATTTTTGACCCATTTTGGGCTAAAAGGTCCGGGGGTGCGATTTTAGTCATTTTTGACCGATTTCTGGCTAAAAGGGCCGGGGGTGCGATTTTGGTCATTTTTGACCCATTTTGGGCTAAAAGTCCAGGGGATTCGATTTTGGTAATTTTTGACTGATTTCTGGTTAAAAGGGCCAGGGGTGTGATTTTGGTCATTTTTGATTCATTTTCAGCTAAAAGGTCCAGGGGTGCGATTTTGGTCATTTTTGACCCATTTTCAGCTAAAAGGGTCGGGGGTGCGATTTTGGTCATTTGTGACCCATTTTTGGCTAAAAGGGCCAGGGGTGCGATTTTGGTCATTTTGGACCCATTTTTGGCTAAAAGGGACAGGGGTGCGATTTTGATCATTTGTGACCCATTTTTGGCTAAAAGGGCCGGGGGTGTGATTTTGGTCATTTTGGACCCATTTTTGGTTAAAAGGGCCGGGGGTGCGATTTTGGTAATTTTTGACCCATTTTTGGCTAAAAGGGCCGGGGGTGCGATTTTGGTAATTTTTGACCCATTTTGGGCTAAAAGGGCCGGGGGTGCGATTTTGGTAATTTTTGACCCATTTTTGGCTAAAAGGGCCGGGGGTGCGATTTTGGTCATTTTTGACCCATTTTGGGCTAAAAGGGCCGGGGGTGCGATTTTAGTCATTTTTGACCCAATTTCGGACAAAAGGGCCGGGGGGTGCGATTTTGGTAATTTTTGACCCATTTATGGCTAAAGGTCCGGGGGGTGCAATTTTGTTCATTTTTGACCCATTTTGGGCTGAAAGGTCCGGGGGTGCGATTTTGGTCATTTTTTACCCATTTTGAGCTAAAAGGGCCAGGGGTGCGATTGGGATCATTTTTGACCCATTTTCGGCTAAAAGGTCAGGGGGTGCGATTTTGGTCATTTTTGACCCATTTTGGGCTAAAGGGGCCGGGGGTGCGATTTTTGTCATTTTGGACACACTTTGGGCTAAAAGGGCCAGGGGTGCGATTTTGGTCATATTTTACCCATTTTGGGCTAAAAGGGTTGGGTCATTTTTGACCCATTTTAGGCTAAAAGGCCTGGGGGTGTGATTTTGGTCATTTTGGACCCATTTTGGACTAAAAGGGCCAGGGGTGTGATTTTGGTAATTTTTTACCCATTTTCGGCTAAAAGGGCCGGGGGTGCGATTTTGGTCATTTTTGACTCATTTTGGGTTAAAAGGGCCGGGGGTGCGATTTGGGTCATTTTGACCCATTTTTGACTAAAAGGGCCGGGGGTGCGATTTTTGTCATTTTTGACCCATTTTGGGCTAAAAGGGCCGGGGGTGCGATTTTGGTAATTTTTTACCCATTTTCGGCTAAAAGGGCCGGGGGTGCGATTTTGGTCATTTTTGACTCATTTTGGGTTAAAAGGGCCGGGGGTGCGATTTTAGTCATTTTTGACCCATTTTGGGCTAAAAGGGCCGGGGGTGCGATTTTGTTCATTTTTGACCCATTTTGGGCTGAAAGGTCCGGGGGTGCGATTTTGGTCATTTTTTGACCCATTTTGAGCTAAAAGGGCCGGGGGTGCGATTTGGGTCATTTTGACCCATTTTTGACTAAAAGGGCCGGGGGTGCGATTTTTGTCATTTTTGACCCATTTTGGGCTAAAAGGGCCGGGGGTGCGATTTTGGTCATTTTTGACCCATTTATGGCTAAAGGTCTGGGGGGTGCAATTTTGTTCATTTTTGACCCATTTTGGGCTGAAAGGTCCGGGGGTGCGATTTTGGTCATTTTTTACCCATTTTGAGCTAAAAGGGCCAGGGGTGCGATTGGGATCATTTTTGACCCATTTTCGGCTAAAAGGTCAGGGGGTGCGATTTTGGTCATTTTTGACCCATTTTGGGCTAAAGGGGCCGGGGGTGCGATTTTTGTCATTTTGGACACACTTTGGGCTAAAAGGGCCAGGGGTGCGATTTTGGTCATATTTTACCCATTTTGGGCTAAAAGGGTTGGGTCATTTTTGACCCATTTTAGGCTAAAAGGCCTGGGGGGTGTGATTTTGGTCATTTTGGACCCATTTTGGACTAAAAGGGCCAGGGGTGTGATTTTGGTAATTTTTTACCCATTTTCGGCTAAAAGGGCCGGGGGTGCGATTTTGGTCATTTTTTACTCATTTTGGGTTAAAAGGGCCGAGGGTGCGATTTTAGTCATTTTTGACCCATTTTGGACTAAAAGGTCTGGGGGTGCGATTTTAGTCATTTTTGACTGATTTCTGGCTAAAAGGTCCGGGGGTGCGATTTTGGTCATTTTTGCCCCATTTTCGGCTAAAAGGGCCGGGGGTGCAATTTTGGTCATTTTTGACCCATTTTCGGATAAAAGGGTCGGGGGTGCAATTTTGGTCATTTTGGACCCATTTTCGGCTAGAAGGGCCGGGGGTGCAATTTTGGTCATTTTTGACCCATTTTTGGCTAAAAGGACGGGGGGTGCAATTTTGGTCATTTTTGGCCCATTTTTTCTAACAGGGCCGGGGGTGCGATTTTGGGCATTTTGGACCCATTTTCGGCTAAAAGGGCCGTGGGTGCGATTTTGGTCATTTTTGACTCATTTTTGGCAAAAAGGGCCGGGGGTGCGATTTTGGTCATTTTTGACCCATTTTGGGCTAAAAGGGCCGGGGGTGCAATTTTGGTCATTTTTGACCCATTTTGGGCTAAAAGGTCCGGGGGTGTGATTTTTGTCATTTTTGACCCATTTTGGGCTAAAAGGTCCGGGGGTGCGATTTTGGTCATTTTTGACCCATTTTTGTCTAAAAGGGCTGGGAGTGAGATTTTGATAATTTTTGACCCATTTTCGGCTAAAAGGTCCGGGGGTGCGATTTTGGTCATTTTTGCCCCATTTTCGGCTAAAAGGGCCGGGGGTGCAATTTTGGTCATTTTTGACCCATTTTCGGATAAAAGGGCCGGGGGTGCAATTTTGGTCATTTTGGACCCATTTTCGGCTAGAAGGGCCGGGGGTGCAATTTTGGTCATTTTTGACCCATTTTTGGCTAAAAGGACGGGGGGTGCAATTTTGGTCATTTTTGGCCCATTTTTTCTAACAGGGCCGGGGGTGCGATTTTGGGCATTTTGGACCCATTTTCGGCTAAAAGGGCCGTGGGTGCGATTTTGGTCATTTTTGACTCATTTTTGGCAAAAAGGGCCGGGGGTGCGATTTTGGTCATTTTTGACCCATTTTGGGCTAAAAGGGCCGGGGGTGCAATTTTGGTCATTTTTGACCCATTTGGGCTAAAAGGTCCGGGGGTGTGATTTTTGTCATTTTTGACCCATTTTGGGCTAAAAGGTCCGGGGGTGCGATTTTGGTCATTTTTGACCCATTTTTGTCTAAAAGGGCTGGGAGTGAGATTTTGATAATTTTTGACCCATTTTCGGCTAAAAGGTCTGGGGGTGCGATTTTGGTCATTTTTGACTCATTTTCAGCTAAAAGGTCCGGGGGTGTGATTTTGGTCATTTTTGACCCATTTTCGGCTAAAAGGGCCGGGGGTGCAATTTTGGTCATTTTTGACCCATTTTCAGCTAAAAGGGCCTTGGGTGCGATTTTGGTCATTTTTGAAACATTTTGGGCTAAAAGGTCCGGGGATTCGATTTTGGTAATTTTTGACTGATTTCTGGTTAAAAGGGCCAGGGGTGTGATTTTGGTCATTTTTGATTCATTTTCAGCTAAAAGGTCCGGGGGTGCGATTTTGGTAATTTTTGACCCATTTTCGGCTAAAAGGGTCGGGGGTGCGATTTTGATCATTTTTGACCCATTTTTGGCTAAAAGGGCCGGGGGTGCGATTTTGGTCATTTTGGACCCATTTTGGGCTAAAAGGGACAGGGGTGCGATTTTGGTCATTTGTGACCCATTTTTGGCTAAAAGGGCCGGGGGTGCGATTTTGGTAATTTTGGACCCATTTTTGGCTAAAAGGGCCGGGGGTGCGATTTTGCTAATTTTTGACCCATTTTTGGCTAAAAGGGCCGGGGGTGCGATTTTGGTCATTTTTGACCCATTTTGAGCTAAAAGGGCCGGGGGTGCGATTTTGGTCATTTTTGACCCAATTTCGGACATAAGGGCCGGGGGGTGCGATTTTGGTCATTTTGGACCCATTTTGGGCTAAAAGGGCCGGGGGTGCGATTTTGTTCATTTTTGACCCATTTTGGGCTGAAAGGTCCGGGGGTGCAATTTTGGTCATTTTTGACCCATTTTGAGCTAAAAGGGCCGGGGGTGCGATTTGGGTCATTTTGACCCATTTTTGACTAAAAGGGCCGGGGGTGCGATTTTGGTCATATTTGACTCATTTTTAGCTAAAAGGGCCGGGGGTGCGCTTTTGGTCATTTTTGACCCATTTATGGCTAAAGGTCCGGGGGTGCGATTTTGTTCATTTTTGACCCATTTTGGGCTGAAAGGTCCGGGGGTGCGATTTTGGTCATTTTTTACCCATTTTGAGCTAAAGGGGCCAGGGGTGCGATTGGGATAATTTTTGACCCATTTTTGGCTAAAAGGGCCGGGGGTGCGATTTTTGTCATTTTTGACCCATTTTGGGCTAAAAGGGCCGGGGGTGCGATTTTGGTCATATTTGACTCATTTTCAGCTAAAGGGCCAGGGGTGCGATTTTGGTCATTTTTGACCCATTTTTGGCTAAAGGGCCGGGGGTGCGATTTTTGTCATTTTTGACCCATTTTGGGATAAAAGGGCCGGGGGTGCGATTTTGGTCATTTTGGTCCCATTTTGGGCTAAAAGGGTCGGGAGTGCGATTTTGTTCATTTTTGATCCATTTTGGGCTAAAAGGTCCGGGGATGCGATTTAGGTCATTTTGGGCCCATTTTTGGCTAAAAGGGCCGGGGGTGCGATTTTGGTAATTTTTAACCCATTTTTGGCTAAAAGGGCCGGGGGTGCGATTTTGGTCATTTTTGACACATTTTTGGACTAATAGGGCAGGGGGTGCGATTTTGGTCATTTTTGACCCATTTTGGGCTAAAAGGGCCGGGGGTACGATTTTGGTAAGTTTTGACCCATTTTTGGCAAAAAGGGCCGGGGGTGCGATTTTGGTCATTTTTGACCCATTTTGGGCTAAAAGGGCCGGGGGTGCAATTTTGGTCATTTTTGACCCATTTTGGGCTAAAAGGTCCGGGGATGTGATTTTTGTCATTTTTGACCCATTTTGGGCTAAAAGGTCCGGGGGTGCGATTTTGGTCATTTTTGACCCATTTTTGGCTAAAAGGGCTGGGGGTGAGATTTTGATAATTTTTGACCCATTTTCGGCTAAAAGTGCAAGGGGTGCGATTTTGGTCATTTTTGACCAATTTTTGGCTAAAAGTGCAAGGGGTGCGATTTTGGTCATTTTTGACTCATTTTCAGCTAAAAGGTCCGGGGGTGTGATTTTGGTCATTTTTGACCCATTTTCGGCTAAAAGGGCCGGGGGTGCAATTTTGGTAATTTTTGACCCATTTTCAGCTAAAAGGGCCTTGGGTGCGATTTTGGTCATTTTTGAAACATTTTGGGCTAAAAGGTCCGGGGATTCGATTTTGGTAATTTTTGACTGATTTCTGGTTAAAAGGGCCAGGGGTGTGATTTTGGTCATTTTTGATTCATTTTATGCTAAAAGGTCCGGGGGTGCGATTTTGGTCATTTTTGACCCATTTTCGGCTAAAAGGGTCGGGGGTGCGATTTTGGTCATTTGTGACCCATTTTTGGCTAAAAGGGCCGGGGGTGTGATTTTGGTCATTTTGGACCCATTTTTGGCTAAAAGGTACAGGGGTGCGATTTTGGTCATTTGTGACCCATTTTTGGCTAAAAGGGCCGGGGGTGCGATTTTGGTAATTTTGGACCCATTTTTGGCTAAAAGGGCCGGGGGTGCGATTTTGCTAATTTTTGACCCATTTTTGGCTAAAAGGGCCGGGGGTGCGATTTTGGTCATTTTTGACCCCATTTTGAGCTAAAAGGGCCGGGGGTGCGATTTTGGTCATTTTTGACCCAATTTCGGACAAAAGGGCCGGGGGGTGCGATTTTGGTCATTTTGGACCCATTTTGGGCTAAAAGGGCCGGGGGTGCAATTTTGGTCATTTTTGACCCATTTTGAGCTAAAAGGGCCGGGGGTGCGATTTGGGTCATTTTGACCCATTTTTGACTAAAAGGGCCGGGGGTGCGATTTTTGTCTTTTTTGACCCATTTTGTGCTAAAAGGGCCGGGGGTGCGATTTTGGTCATATTTGACTCATTTTTAGCTAAAAGGGCCGGGTGCGCTTTTGGTCATTTTTGACCCATTTATGGCTAAAGGTCCGGGGGTGCGATTTTGTTCATTTTTGACCCATTTTGGGATGAAAGGTCCGGGGGTGCGATTTTGGTCATTTTTTACCCATTTTGAGCTAAAGGGGCCAGGGGTGCGATTGGGATAATTTTTCACCCATTTTTGGCTAAAAGGGCCGGAGGTGCGATTTTTGTCATTTTTGACCCATTTTGGGCTAAAAGGGCCGGGGGTGCGATTTTGGTCATATTTGACTCATTTTCAGCTAAAGGGCCGGGGGTGCGATTTTGGTCATTTTTGACCCATTTTTGGCTAAAGGGCCGGGGGTGCGATTTTTGTCATTTTTGACCCATTTTGGGATAAAAGGGCCGGGGGTGCGATTTTGGTCATTTTGGTCCCATTTTGGGCTAAAAGGGTCGGGAGTGCGATTTTGTTCATTTTTGATCCATTTTGGGCTAAAAGGTCCGGGGATGCGATTTAGGTCATTTTGGACCCATTTTTGGCTAAAAGGGCCGGGGGTGCGATTTTGGTAATTTTTGACCCATTTTTGGCTAAAAGGGCCGGGGGTGCGATTTTGGTAATTTTTTACCCATTTTGGGCTAAAAGGGCCGGGGGTGCGATTTTGGTCATATTTGACTCATTTTCAGCTAAAGGGCCGGGGGTGCGATTTTGGTCATTTTTGACCCATTTTTGGCTAAAGGGGCC